>NC_053429.1:42741117-42854979 GCF_007990345.1 Gossypium hirsutum
GAATTGCTTACTCGTTTTCATGTCTTGTTTTATAGATTTGGTTTCCACTATCGGTCGGATCTTGAAGTCAAGTCGCCACACTTCAAGCCCCCTTTTGTACATTTTGTGAACTTCGATGGCATGTATGGATCGTTTGTTTGGTCGTGGACCCTTTGGACTTGTATAAATTTTGGATAGCCATGCGAAAATGGCTATATGTGTTTGAGTATAATGTTATATATTTGGTGTGGATATGCTTGACAAGGATTGGCCACGGGGATGGTTAATCACTTTCATAAATTGTGCTATTTATGCAAAAGGGCTAGTTGAATCATGGAAACATGAAATAGGTAAAGTCTACCTTAAAGGCAGATGCTGACAGCAGCAGTGATGTAGATTGGAAAATCACTAAAATAGTAGGAATGGAATTAAATAGTGAATAAATTATGTAAACAAACCTTGATGAATCTACTTTCATAGGAAGTAACGAAACAATATACGGACAGTATGTAAAGATATTCAGGTTCTCGTGAGACAGGGCAGAACGGTTTCTGGATTCCTGTTCGACTTGGAATTCATTATAAATAACAGCGATAATTAGGAGTCATACTATATATTTATAGATTCTCTCTGAGTCTAGTTTCTATAAACAAATGCATCAGTATTGGAGCCTGTACAAGAATATCCAAGTGTAAGCGCAAAGTCAGGGTAGTCGATCCTGTAACATGGGAACTTGATATAACTGTACTAATTGCCAACAAAAATTATAGAAAAATATTTAGATGGGCATATGAGTCTAGTTCAGGAAAAAATCACGAAACTGATTTCGAGTGTGAAATCATGATATGATTTTTAAAGCGACTAGTACGCAGATTGGCAGTGTCTGGGAAATATTTTTTATAAGGGGTTTAAAGTCTGTTAACACCTCGTGTTCGACTCCGGTGTCGGTCTCGGGTTCGGGGTGTTACATTTTAAACATCAAGCAACCATCAGAACTGATTTTGAATCTGATCCCATATCAGCTTCACACTGCTTTCTCTTGGCTTGCAAATCTTGATCATTTTTCTGAGCTTCACAATCTATTGTAAAAACATCAGTCTTGCTCTTAACTCTACTAGAATCGAACCATCATCTGATACCTTTAACCGAGTGTTCATAGCTCTCAAAGCAAATAACAACTTTCTGTTTAAAGCATCGACAACCACATTCACTTTTCCCGGATGGTAATCAATAACAAGCTCGTAATCTTTCAATAACTCCAACCATCTTCGCTGTCTCAAATTCAAGTCTTTTTGTGACATCAAGTACTTAAGACTTTTGTGGTCGGTATATACTCGGCACTTTTCACAATACAAATAATGTCGCCAAATATTCAAAGTAAACACTATAGCAGCCAATTCCAAATCATGAGTCGGATAATTCCTTTCGTGAGATTTTAACTGCCTCGAAGCATAAGCCACCACTTTTCCTTCTTGCATAAGTACACATCCTAAGCCATTTCGAGAAGCATCACTATACACCACAAATTCTTTACCTGATTCGGGTTGTACCAACACTGGTGCTTCAGTTAATAACTTTTTCAATTCTTCAAAACTCTCTTGACATTCTTCCGTCATTCAATTTAACATCCTTTCGGAGTAGTCTAGTCATAGGAGCAGCAATCATAGAAATCAATTTACAAACCACCGATAATACCCAGCTAGCCGAAGAAACTTCTAACCTCGGTTACATTTTTCGGTGGTTTCCAATCAACAATGGCTGAAATTTTACTAGGATCAACCCGTATACCATCACCTGAAACAATGTGACCTAAAAATCCAACTTCCCCAAGCCAAAATTCACTTTTACTGCTTATCTCTCAAAGTTTGCAAAACTATCCTCAAGTGCTCATCATGTTCTGTCTCATCTTTTGAATAAATTAAGATGTTAGCTATAAACACCACAACAAATTTGTCTAAGTATGGCCGAAATATGCGATTCATTAAATCCATAAACACAGAAGGAGCATTTGTCAACCCGAATGGCATAACTAAAAATTCATAATGGCCGTACCTTGTTCTAAAAGCAGTTTTAGGCACATCCGAATCTTTTACTCGCAGCTGGTAGTACCCAGATCTCAAGTCAATCTTTGAAAACCATGTCGCTCCTTTAGCTGATCAAACAAATCATCAATTCTTGGCAACGGATACTTGCGTTTGATTGTCACCTTGTTTAATTGCCGATAGTCAACACACAATCTCACAAAACCATCCTTCCTTTTCACAAATAACACGGGAGCACCCCAAGGTGAAAAACTCGGTCTCACAAAGCCTTTATTAGTCAATTCTTGCAACTATGACTTCATTTCTTTCAACTCTACTGGTGCCATTCTATACGGAGCAATCGAGATCGGAGCTATTCCCGGTATCAAATCAATACCAAATTCTACTTCCCTGACTGGAGGCAAACCCGACAACTTTTCTAGAAATACGTTCGCAAATTCACACACAACCGGCACTGATTCAACTTTCTTTTCAACTTCTTTTGTATTAATTATATATGCCAAATAAGCTTCATAACCCTTTTTCAAATATCTCTGAGCCGACATCAAAGAAATCATACTAGATAATACCTCTAATTTATCTAGTTCAACCCGCAAAATTTCACCACTTTCACACTTTAATTTTATAACCTTTTCTTTGCAATTTACTATAGCATCATGCAATGTCAACCAATCCATACCCAAAATAACATCAAATTCATCAAACGGTAGCAACATCAAGTCGGCCGAAAAGTAAAGACCCCGAATCATTAAAAGGCATTTCTTGCATACTTTATCAACTATCACACATTTGCTTAACGAATTCAACACTCTAATCATAAATTCTGTGTTCTCAACAGGTATATTCATACTAGACACCGGTTTCATGCATACATATGAATGAGTAGAACCGGGATCAATCAAAGCACTAACATTAACATCATAAAGAGAAAATATACCAGTAATCACATCGGGTGATAAAGCATCTTCACGTGCCTTTATAGCATAAGTTCTAACTAGAGCCCTTGCTTCAGATTTAGCTGCCGAATCTCTGACTACATTTTTGTTGCTTGCTTCATTTCCAGTTTTTCTCGAATATCTTCCCCTCGAGTCTGCACCACTAGCTTTTACACTCTAAATTTTTTCTTTTTCAGCTCTCTCTGGGCAGTTTCTAATAAAATGATCCGGAGAACCACACCGAAAACATTCATTTGCTCTACATGGGCCAAAATGATTTCTGCCACACCGCTGGCACTCAGGCTTAACGAATCTCGTATTTCCCACACTAGCCGCAGAAGTAGTCTGAGATTTAGGACCCACATTTTGCTTCTTAAAATTTTCATATGATTGTCCAGCCGAAACCTGTGAACGAGGATTCATATTTCTAGATTTTCTGGATTGCTGTGAGAATGAACTGCTCGTCGATCTTTTCTTCCAATTTCTAGTCTCAGCTTCTACTTTTTTCTTCTCTTTAAGTAGTTCTTCAGCCTTGCAAGCTTGATCAACCAGTATTACCATTTCTTTTATTTCAAGAATCCCAACAAATACTTTGATGTCTTCATTGAGTCCGTCTTCAAATCGTCTGCACATTTTAGCTTCTGTAGGAATATATTCTCTAGTATACTTACTCAACCTGACGAACTCCCTTTCGTATTCAGTAACTATCATGTTCCCCTACTTTAATTCAAGAAACTCTTTACACTTCTGATCAATAAATCTTTCACTGATGTATTTCTTCTAAAATTCTTCGTAAAAAAACTCCCAAGTTATTTTCTCTTTCGGTACTACTGAAGTCAATGTCTTCCACCAATAATAAGATGAATCCCTCAACAATGATATAGCACATTTTAAGCATTCCTCAGGTGTACAAGACAATTCATCAAATACTCGAATAGAATTCTCAAGCCAAAACTCTGCTTTCTCGGCATCATCATCAATATTTGCCTTGAATTCTTCGGCCCCTTGCTTACGGATTCTATCAACTAGAGTTCTATGAAATTTCATCATATCTACACCTTGAGGCATTGAGGGTACAGGTTGAGGAATCGGGGGAGGTGGGGGAGGTTGTGCATTGGGGTTCATACGAACAAACTCAGTATACCAGGCACTCGTCATCTGGAGAAAGGCTTCCTGAGCCCCTTCTCCTCCTCCTTGACCAACAGTATGAGGTGGATTTTCAGTTGGCACTACCCCTTCAGCAGGAACTGGTGCATTACTCTCTACATCGTCAGCCGCAACTGGATCGGGATCCATTTACTATAAAAAAATTCATTTAAAAGGTCAGAAGTCGTTACACTGTCACAATATATATATGGCTTGTATAGCAAAACCCGTACATACAACACATTAGTCCGAGAACCGACTAAACCTGCTCTGATGCCACCAAATGTAACACCCTCACGCCCGAGGCTGTCACCAGAGTCGAGCTTGAGGTGTTACTGAACTTAATTCATTAATTTAACAGCTCAAACAATTTATTTTTAAAATTTCCAGACAAGCTGGCCAACTGCATCATAGTCGCTTAAAAATTCATATCTCGAGTTCTGAAACTCGAAATTAAGATCTGTAAATTTTTCTTGAAACTATACTTATATATCTATTTAGTAATGTTTTTATAGAATTTTTGTGCAGCCAATTACTACAGTTTATTAGTTAAAGTCTCCCCTATTCCAGGGTTCAACTACTCTGACCCCTGTATATTACGAATTAGATATCTCCCTGTACAAAGTTTCAATGACTATGGCGTTTGTTTCTTATAAAACTAGACTCAATAAGGATTTCACACATGTAAGATAAAAACCCTAATTGTTTTTGTAAAATTTATAGTGAATTTTTAAGGTCAGAATAGGGGATACAGAGATCACTCTAACCCTGTTCCACCAAAACTTAAATATCTCACAAAATATAACTTATATCCTGTTTTTTTCCATCCATATGAAAATAGACTCATCAAGCTTAAATTTCATAATTTACTAATAATTAATTCCATTTCTACTATTTTTAGTGATTTTTCAAATTTACATAACTGCTGCTGTTAGATTCTGTTTTATGGCAAATTTTACTTTACTATATATTTTCGTGGACTAAATAGCATTTTAAACATACATAACATCAAATATGACTTAGATTGGCCATTCCAATGGCTAATCATTTACAAACCCTTTTCTTGCCAAACCATAGCCATATCATAAGATCATTTACACAAAGTGAGTATTTTGCCATACATGCCACATTCAAAACACACAAGCCATTTTACCAATTTAGGCCTTCGGATAGTGTGGACAAATCTTCGACCTATCCCGATTCTCAAGCCAGCTTGTCAACAACTATAATGAATGAAAAGAAAGGGCTAAGCATAGATGCTTAGTAAGTTCACATGCAAATAGCAAGTAACATAATCATGAAATTCCACATAAAACATCATTTGCATAAACAACACCAAGACTTTCATGTTTCATTTGCATTTAATATCTTTCTACGATTCATCATACCAAGTTCTCAACCCGAGGATTTAAGCACATACCTGTAAAATTTTCTCATTCACCACACTTACCAATATGTCACCTTCGTTTTAGGCATTCTTCTCATTCACTTAAGATTCACCTGTTGAACACATTGGAATATAATTCGAATATGCAAATTTCATGAACGTAAGTGCCATACCCGCAGCTAAACAAACTCAATAGCCTGCGGAACTTATGTAGCCAAGCTACTATGTAACCCACCCATAAGTGAAATCGGACTCAACTCAACGAGCTCGGGCGTTCGCATCCATAAGTGAACTCAGACTCAACTCAACGAGTTCAGATGCCTAGTTACATCTCACGAACTCAGACTCAACTCAACGAGTTCGAAACTCAAGTATCCTAGTGACATGTCACTTGTATTCTAATATATTCCTAAGGTTCAAACGGGCTTTTTCCTCTATCTCACATCTTTTTCGTCTTCCCCGGAATATCAAAACCGATACTCGGTGATAGTTCATACTCATCATGTAATTCACATAATTACATATTATTCAACAATAACCACAAAACATAACATTTCATGATAATAATAAGCATCATATCATATAAACAACATTAAATTTCTCAAAATTACAATTATGTTACTACATTTACACATGAACTTACATCGATACAAAATATTAGCAATCGAGCCTATTTTTCGTAAACTTTATTTTTCCCTCGATTGCGACTTGAATCTCGTTTCTCTTGATCTATAATGTCAAATTAATCTTATTTAATACATACATTCATCAAAAAACATTTAAAACAAACTTTGGCAAAATTACATTTTTGCCCCTAAACTTTTGCATAATTACACTTTTGCCCCTAGGCTCGGGAATTAAACTTCATCCCTTATTCTTATGTTTTATGACATGATGATCATTTTTCCCTTCTATGGCAACATCAAATTCACTCTCTAACATGTACTTATGACTATTAGGTATTTTTATCGATTAAGCCCTTTTACTCATTTTCGCTTAAACCGATAGCACAAGTTGTCTAACATAATTTAAACCTCATATTCTATCATAAAACACCAAAATACACAAATTTCACCTATGGGTATTTTTCCAAATATGAACCCTAGGTTGAATTATTGTTAGCATAAGTTAATTCGAGCTACCTGGATTTCAAAAACATAAAATCATTAAAAACGGGGCATGAAATCACTTACTACGAAGCTTGAAAGTTGAAGAAACCCTAGCTATGGGAGAGGTAAAATTTGGCAGCAACAATATGGAGAAGATGATCATTTTGTGTTATTTTTCCCATTTTATTTCATTTAATATACAAATGACCAAAATGCCGTTACTACTAAACTTTCCAAAATTCCATCCATGTCCAATTTTTGTCCATAGACTTAGAAATTGGTCAAATTCTATTTAAGACCTCCTCATTAATATTCCAAAGCAATTTCATACTAAAAACTCCTAGAATGCAAATTTTGCAAATTATTCGATTTAGCCCCTAATTTTAATTTAAGCACTTTAGGCATAGGATTTCAGCATGAAATTTTCACACAATCATGCAATCATATCATAAACATTAAAATAATTATAAAATAATTATTTCTATCTCGGATTTGTGGTCACAAAACTACTATTTCGATTAGGCCCTAATTCGGGATATTACACTTATGTGCCGACTACTGTTACTGTTACCGATTCGACATTTTGTGTGTTGAATACTGTTACCGTTACTGTTACAGATTCAGCACTTTGTGTGTTGAATACTGTTACTGTTACTGTTACTGTTACTGTTACTGTTACTGCTACCGTTACTGATTATTGTTCAGGTACTGTGTACCGTTAAGGCATAATGTGCCATATTGGTGTGTTGGTTGGAATCCGTGTATTCGCCGAGTCCGAGTCAAGTTAATAGGGATAAATAAAATAAATTTACTGATAAAATTAAATTTGAATGATATGGCATATGTGAAAAGTGAGAATTGAAATAAAGAAATAAGAATGGTATATATATATATTCAAATGATAACATAAAAGATTGAATTGTTTATTAAGTGATGATAATTGTAATGTAAAAGTATGTGTGTGATTTAATGTATTTAATTATAAATTGAATTATAGTGATACCACTGAGTATATGCATACTCAGCATACGGTTGTTTCCGTGCGCAGGTTGTAGAAGTCAAGTACTGAACCAGCATCCAAAGCCAGACCCGACTTTAGCAAACTCTTGGTGATGCATATTTTCTTTTGGTAATGTGACATGTAAATAGGATGTGTATAAAGGTTATTATGTTTTGAATATAAATGGTTAAAAATGTTAGTATTACAAGTCTAAGAATTATAATAAAAAAGTTTATCCATTTCAATTTAATTAGTACATTGATAAATTTAAATTGATATTATATTGATTGAGTTTGATTAGAAGGTATTTAGAATAGAAAATGAGTATGTGAAATGAGTTGGTTGAATTGGTTATGTTTGAAATAGATACGGTTTTAATTACAAGGGGTTTTATGTAAAAATAAGCTGAAATGTTGTCGAAATTTATAAAAAAAAATTCAGAAGTACTTGAATGAGTCTCGTTTCACTTTTAATACATGTTTTAGACTTCGAGAGGTCATTATAAGGACTTAGTTATTAAATTATACTATGAATGTTATTTTTTGTGAATTATTCATAAATTGTCTAATATGTCTAGTAATGCCTCGTAACTCTGTTTCGGCGATGGTTTGGGGTTAGAGGGCGTTACAATTGTTGGCATCAGAGCTAAGGTTAGCCGATTCTCAGACTAAATCAAGCTCGTAAATGAGTCTAGAAGTACATGCCACATTTAAGTCGAAACTGAGTCGGGTTTTTGGATGCTAATATATTTATTTGATTTTTTTTATAGATAAAATATCAAATGAATGAATGAGTGATGTTGAACAGGAAATGTATACTGGAAGTCGAGAATTTGAAGAAACTGAATCTGCTACACCTAGTGTGAATCCGTTAGATAATCAACCTTCTAACGTAGGAGGAGAGAGAGATGACTCACAACTATTAAAAGCTATAGCCGATGCATTACAGCGTGTAGCGAGAACTGTACCTGCTACTACATCAGTACCTACTGTCAGACGGGCCCCGATTAAAGAGCTACGGAAATATGGTGCCACAGAGTTTTTGGGACTAAGAGGAATTGGTCCGTCCGTTGCTGAAAATTGGATGGAATAAAAAAAAAAGAGTTTTGCAACAATTACATTGCAACCCCTGAGAAAGTCTGATAAGTGCTGTATCATTGTTACAAGAAGAAGCGTATCTCTAGTGGGAATCTGTGGTTAGGCATTTTTCGAATGATCAGGTAACCTGGGACTTGTTTTAAAAAGAATTTCAGAAGAAGTGTAATATCCCGAATTAGGGCCTAATCGGAATAGTGATTTTGTGACCACAAATCTGAGGTAGAAATTATTATTTTATAATTATTTTGATGTTTATGATATGATTGCATGATTGTGTGAAAATTTTGTGATGAAATCCTATGCCTAAAGTGCTTAAATTGAAATTAGGGACTAAATCGAATAATTTGCAAAACTTGCATTCTAGGAGTTTTTAGTATGAAATTGTTTTGGAATATTAATGAGGAGGTATTAAAAAGAAATTTGACCAATTTCTAAGTCTATGGACAAAAATTGGACATGGATGGAATTTTTGGAAAGTTTAGTAGTAAGGGCATTTTGGTCATTTAGTTATTAAAATGAATTAAAAACAAAATTAAAAGCCAATTTTTGTCCATCTTCTTTATTAGGCAAAAATTTCAAGGGTTCTCCATAGTTAGGGTTTGTTTCAAGCTTCCAAGCTCCATAGTAAGTGATTCCAAGCCCCGTTTTTAATGTTCTTTACGTTTTTGGAATCCCGGTAGCTCGATTAAGCTTATGCTAGCAATAATTCAACCTAGGGTTCATATTTGGAAAAATACCAATAGGTGAAATTTGTGTATTTTCGTGTTTTATTATAGAATATGAGGTTTTAAATTATGTTAGACAACTTGTACTACTCAGTTTTAAGCGAAAACGAGTAAAAGGGCTTAATCGGTAAAAATACCTAATAGTCATAAGTACATGTTAGAGTGTGAATTTGATGTTGCCATAGAAGGGAGAAATGATCAGTATCTCATAAAACATAAGAATAAGAGATGAAGTTTAATTCCCGAGCCTAGGGGCAAAAGTGTAATTATGCAAAAGTTTAGGGGCAAAAATGTAATTTTGCCAAATTTCGTATTAAATGCTGTTTTGATGAATGTATGTATTAAATAAGATTAATTTGGCATTATAGATCAAGAGAAACGAGATTCAAGTCGCGATCGAGGGAAAAACAAAGTTTACGAAGAATAGGCTCGATTGCTAATAATTTTGTACCGAGGTAAGTTCATGTGT
The DNA here is from genome assembly GCF_007990345.1 of Gossypium hirsutum. Lineage (NCBI taxonomy): Eukaryota > Viridiplantae > Streptophyta > Magnoliopsida > Malvales > Malvaceae > Gossypium > Gossypium hirsutum. The sequence continues at coordinate 42,751,007 of NC_053429.1, forward strand.
AAATGTAGTAACATAATTGTCATTTTAAGCCATTTAATGTTGTTTATATGATATGATGCTGATTATTATCATGAAATATTATGCTTTGTGGTTATTGTTGAATAATATGTAATTATGTGAATTACTTGATGAGTATGAACTATCACCGAAGTATCGATTTTGATATTCCGTGGAAGACGACAAAGATGTGTGATCGAGGAAAGCGTCCATTTGAACCTTGGGAATAGATTAGAATACAAGTGACATGTCACTAGGATGGTTGAGTTCTGAACTCGTTGAGTTGAGTCCGAGTTCGTGAGATGTAACTAGGCATCCGAGCTCGTTGAGTTGAGTCCGAGTTCACTTATGGATGCGAACGCCCGAGCTCGTTGAGTTGAGTCCGAGTTCACTTATGGGCGAGTTACATGGTAGCTTGGCTACATAAGTTCCGCAGGCTATTGAGTTTGTCTAGCTGCGGGTATGGCTCTTATGTTCATGAGATCCGCGTATTCAAATTATATTCCGATGTGTTCAACGGGTGAATCTTAAGTGAATAATAAGAAGGCCTAAAATGAAGGTGACATGTTGCTAACTGTGGTAAATGAGAAAGTTTGACAGGTATGTGCTTAAACCCTCGGGTTGAAAACTTGGTATGATGAAATCGTAGAAAGATATTAAATACAAATGAAACATGAATGTCTTGGTGTTGTTTATGCAAATGATGTTTTATGTGGGATTGTGTGATTATGTTACTTGCTATTTGCATGTGAACTTACTAAGCATTTGTGCTTACTCCCTCCTTTTCTTTCATTGTAGTTTTGACAAGCCGGCTTGAGAATCGGGATAGGTCGAAGACTCGTTCACACTATTCGAAGGCTTAAATTGGTAAAATGGCTTGTGTATTTTGAATGTGGCATGTATGGCAAAACACTCACTTTGTGTAATTGATCTTATGATATGGCTATGGTTTGGTAAGAAAAGGGTTTGTAAATGATTAGCCATTGGAATGGCCAATCTAAGTCATATTTGATGTTATGTATGTTTAAAATGCTATTTAGTCCATGAAAATCCTTAGTAAAGTGAAATTTGCCATAAAATAGAATCTGACAGCAGCAGTGATGTAAATTTGAAAAATCACTAAAAATAGTAGAAATGGAATTAAATGATGAGTAAGTTATGAAATTGAAGCTTAATTAGTCTATTTTCATATGGATTGAACAAAATAGGTATATAAATTATATTTTATGAGATGTTTGAATTTTTGTGAAATAGGGCCAGAGTGATTTCTGGATCCCCTGTTCTGACTTTAACAATTCATCATAAATTGTAAAACAATAATTAGAAGTCATGCTTTATATGTACAGATTCCTTATTTAGTCTAGTTTTAAGAGAAACAAACTTCATAGTCATTGAAATTCTGTACAGAGAGATATCGGATTCGTAATATACAGAGCTCAGAGCAGTCGAACCCTGAAACAGGGGAGAATTTAACTAATAAACTGTACTAATTGGCTTGACAAAAAATTCTAGAAAAAAATTAATAAATATATATATGAGTCTAGTTTCAGGGAAAATTTACAGAATTAAGTTTTGAGTTTCGTAACTCAAGACATGAATTTTTAAGCGACTGTGACGCAGATTGCTAGCTTGACTGGAAATTTTAAAAATAAATTGTTTGAGCTCTTTAAGCAATGAATTAAGTTTGTTAACACCTTGTGTTCGACTCCGGCGATGGTCTCGGGTACGGGGCGTTACAAGAATTTTATTGGGGAAATGTACATCGAAGAGAAAAATCAAGAGCTTTTAGTGCTGAAACAGGGTAATATGTCAGTATTGGATTATGAGCGAGAGTTCTCTTGACTGAGCAGGTATGCTTCAGAATATGTTCCAACCAAGGCTGATAGTTGTAAACGATTTCTACGGGGACTGCGACATGAAATCAAGATTTGATAAACCTTAATTTATACATATTTTTATCCCATGCTTAGCACATTTATGGATGGTTTCTCTTTAGATTTGGTGAATTCGATGCTCATAATCCTTTAATTTCATGTTTTATACTTAGGTGAGCATAGGAGAGTACAAAGAGCGAGAAACGGGCTGAAAACGGAGAAAATGGACCCACATGGGAAATTAACATGGCCTAGACTTCCTCACACGGGGGTGTCACACGGCCGTGTCCATTTGGCAGGATCGAAGCACGACTTACACGGGTAGACTACACACTCGTGCCTATTCAACAGCCTTGACCCCGGGCTAGAGTAATCGCACACGGGCGTGTCCTTCCATGCCCAAGCATAGCCCTATTTAGAAAAGGCCACTTTTGAGGGCTCTTAGGCATTAGAAAGCCTATTTAAACATCAAATGAGGCACTTAGAGCAAACACAGGGAGTAGGAGGAAGGAATTACTCAAGGAAAGCCGATTGATCCATCTCAGATGCCGGATTCAATGTCAAAACTGAAGATCTCCCTTCAATTTCCATTCAGGGGTTTTGGGTTTTCTTTATGTTTTGTTATATTTATTCTTGTGAGATGTTTTCTTTCATAAGTATGAACTAAACCCCCTAAATACCTAAGGAGAATGAAACCTAAGACAGATCTTGTTATTATTATCTGAATTGTATGATAAATATTTGACTTGTTCTTAATTATGTGTTCTTAATTTTTGTTTTAATATTCCAGGATATTGATTCAAGTTAATGCTCTTATTCAGAGGACGAATAGACCATTTCTAATAGTAAATTTGTCATAATTAAGCGGAGTTGATTGCACGCCTAGAGATAGGGTGATAAGATTTTGCCGGATTAGGGTGAAACCTAATAAGGGGATCCATAGATCGAGTTAATGCAACACTAGGGCCTTAATTAGAAAGAGATTTCAATTAATCAACATAGGGTTAGACGTTATTAGTCTCGAGAGAGATAATAATATAACTTAGGGATTTCTACGGGTCAAGTCAAATGAATAAATCGTCTGATTCGGAGTCAAATAACAAGTGAAGTCTAGGTGGATTTTTCCTTGGGTATTGTCTTAATCAATCAAATTTTCCCAAAAGCTTTTCCCTAATTTCTCTCTGTGCACTCTTAGTTTAGTTAATTAGTCTAGATAAACAAATCCCTTAATTTTTAGGCTAGATAATAAAAAGAAAGTAATTACTACTCCTCTTGGTTCCTTTGGGTTCGACAATCCGGTCTTGCTAAAGCTATACTACTGTTCGATAGGTACACTTGCCTTCATCGTGATAATAGTTAGTTTCAAGAATGATTAATTATAAATTTTTTAAAACCTATCACGAATATCACGTATCAAGTTTTTGGCGGCGTTGCCGGGGAACTAGGATATTAGGAACACTCGATTTTTATTACTTTAGCCATTCTACTTTATTTGCAATTTAAATTTTTATTTTCTTTTCTAATTTTTCTTTTGTTCGTTCCTGGCATGTTTTTATAGTGTATGACTAGAAGAAGCCCATCAAGACCATTACTGTTTGATAGTGAGATCGATCGCACAGTTCGCAGAAATCGAGAGAAATAAGGCGAAGCTTACAATACACAGAGTAAAAGCAAAAGGACAATACTTCAACCACAACCGAGGAGATGGCTAAAAACCAAGAAAATCTGCTACCTCCTACAATTGCTTCTAATTAGAATCCTACTCCACGTACTATGTATGATTATACTAAACCTTCCTTAACAGGAACTGAATGAGCATAGTTAGGCCTGCTGTTGCTGCAAATAATTTCGAACTGAAACCTAACACCATTCAAATGATCCAATAGTTTGTTCATTTTGATAGTTTGTAGGACGAGGATCCCAACGCTCACTTGGCAAATTTCTTAGAGTTTTGCGACACTTTTGAAATCAATGGCGTTTCTGATGATGCCATTCACCTTCGGTTGTTTCCCTTTTCGTTAAGGAATAAGGACAAAAAATATTTGAAATCGTTACCATGAGGGTCAATCACTACTTGGGAAGCAATAATTGAAAAGTTTTTATTAAAATATTTTCTGCCGGCTAAAACAACCAAATTACATAATGATATCTTCTCTTTTGTGCAAATGGATTTAGAAACACTCTACGATGCATGAGAGAGATACAAGGATCTATTGAGATGGTGCCCTCACAATGGGTTACCACTCTGGCTACAGGGTCAAATGTTTCACAATGGCCTGGATCCTTCGACTCGACAGATAATCGACGCAGTCGCTGATGGAACTATCAATAATAAGACACCTGAGGATGCTTATGAATTTATAGAGGAGATGTCATTGAATAATTATCAGTGACAAGTCATGAGGACAAAGCTAATAAAAATAGTTGGTGTTTTTAACGTTAATTTGGTCACCATGCTCTCTAATCAGGTAGAACTTTTGAATAGAAAAATTGATGGTTTTCTTGGTTCTTCATAGGTTCACCCAGTAATGCAGTGCGAAGCAAGTGGAGGTGGATCAAGCAATTCAGAATACCCACCCTATGGCCACAACATAGAGAACGAGCAGTTAAATTACATGGGTAATAATCCTCGATCTCAAAATAATCCTTATAGTAATACTTACAATACAGGTTGGAGGAACCACCTAAAGTTCTCATGGGAAGGCCAAGGGAATCAGAGACCACCACCTCCAAGCTTCCAACAACCACCCTACCAACAAGAGAAAAAGCTGAACCTTGAGGAGATGCTAACAAAATTCATCTCGGTGTTAGAAACTTATTTTTAGAATACCGAGACAGTACTTAAAATTCAACAAGCGTCCATCCAAGGGCTCGAAACTCAGATAGGTCAGCTCGCTAAATTGATATCTGAACGACCACAAGGAAGCCTACCGAGTAACACTGAATCTAACCTAAGGGAGCAACTCAATGCAATTACCATTCAAGATGAGGAAGGGTTAGTTGCACCTAAACCAGAACCGAGGCAAGAAACTGTGGTAAATAACGATAAAGGTGAGGTAGACCACAATGACTAGAAATCGGTAAGTGAAGAGTACAAACCTCGTGTGCCATATCCCAACGCTACAAGTAAAGATCACACAGACGAACAATTCGGTAAATTCCTTAAATTATTAAAGAAGTTACATATTAACTTACCATTCATTGAAGCTCTTTCACAGATGCCAAACGCAGTCAAATTCCTAAAGTAGCTTTTAACAAATAAGCAGAAGTTGGATGAGGCATCGCATGTAGAGCTAAATGCGATTTACTCAGCCATACTACAGAATAAGCTAGCCAACAAATTAAAAGATCTAGGGAGTTTTACGATTCCTTGTCTAATTGGTAGCCTAGATGTTAATAATGCTTTGGCTGATTTAGGGGCTAGTATCAATGTTATGCCTTACAAAATGTTTAAGCAACTAGGTCTTGGGAAACCCAAACAAACTAGGATTAGTATTCAATTAGCCGATAAAACAATCAGATTTCCTAGGGGGATTATTGAAGATGTACTCGTTAAAATTGACAAATTTATATTCCTAGTTGATTTCATTGTTCTAGACATAGAGGAGGATAGTAATGTTCCTTTAATTTTAGGAAGGCCCTTTTTAGCAACTGTTAAAACAATAATTGATGTTGGCACATGTGAACTCAAACTTCGTGTAGGAGACAAAAAAATGACCCTTCAAGCTCGTAATACGAGTAACACATCAAAAATTGAAAGTGGTTGTATAAATCATTCTACTAAAACTGACCATGTGGTGCAACCTATTTTGCAGGGAATAAGTTTGAAGAACCCACATGAGTCATGTTCAAGCAACAAAAAAGGGCTTATCTGTGAAGAACGAAGGCTACAAATCGAGGAACTAGATGAATGGCGGACACATAAACCGAGGACACATGATAAACCAAAACCATGCCATGACAAGCTCAATGTCGAACCAAATCAACTTAAGGTTGGAGACAAAGTACTACTAGATGCAGCAGAACCTCGTATTACCACTTCTGAACCTAACGGAGAAATCCCTCTTACGGTACTCAGTACTTTCCCATATGGTACAGTCGAGGTAATTCATCCCAATTTAGCACTTTTAAGGTAAACAGTACTCGTCTTAAACCTTATGTTGATAAAATTAATAGCAGGGATGAGGAGTGTAAACTCCTCGCACTACCATGACCATGCACCAGAAAGGTAAGTCGAGCTTAGACTATAAATAAGCGTTTCTGGGGAGGCAACCTGAGCACAACGATGTTAACTTCTTTAAAAATTTTAGTTTTAACATCTAACCACTAATTAAGTCATTGAAACACAGGTTCTCTAATCCACACGGAAGGGCACATGGGCGTGCCTTAGGCCGTGCTCACACCACGAGAGGAGACACGGCCGTGTGAAAATAGGGCAAAATTTTTCCTTAGCACGGGATGCGATAAGTTGCCACGGCCATGTGACGTGGTCGTGGGCGAGTCTGTCAAACTAACACGGGTGTGCGACACACCCGTGTCTAGGAATTGTGGTTGAAACTGATAATTTAGCACGGCCATGCAACACACCCGTACCCACCACCCGTGCTCAAGACAGATAAAACAACACGGGCGTGCGTATTGGAACACGAGAGTGGGAAAAGCGAACGAAGTAAGACATGGTTGTGTGACACGGCCGTGGGAAACAACATGCCCAAAGAGCACGGGCGTGTATGAGTCTCAAACGTGCCAAAATTTAAAAAATTGTGAAACACACGTGCAAAAATTAGGCACGACCGTGTGCCCCAAAATCTATATAAAACCCTTACTATTCATCATCCCCTTTCCCACAACCCAACCCTAGCCGCCGGTTTCCTATCACACGCCCTCTTTGTCACGCCCATGCGCCGACCACAGCTCCACCCCAGACACTCCAAACTTCTCCCTCCATCAATATACTACGTTTGTTCACTCTTTTCTCTCTATTTTCTTCATCTCTTTTATGATTTTTCTAGTTTTATTTGGCTATTCATAGCTCTCACTATGGTCATACTTATGTTTTTCCATTTTATTCAAAGTTTTCTGGAACATTTATTCTTTCTTGTGTTTCTATAGCATCTAATTCATTCATTCCATGTTGAAAATTAATCATGCTTTTCTTATGACATTTGCTATAGACTCCTATCATCTAGACTGAACTAATTTTGACTGAGTATTGTTCAGTTGGTTGGATTAGTTAGTTTAATTATATTCATAATTGCTTCTTGAATTCGCTAGTTCATGTTATCTTCTTCATGTTTTCATTACAGATATTATGTCGAATCATGGTAAGAAATCCGCTGTACTCGCCTCGAAGAAAAGAAAAGGAGCAACATCATCCTCGGGTCCTATCGTTGAAATCAGGCACTCATTCCTCCAATTCCCACCGGGACCACAGGAAGAACCTTTTCAAATACTACGGACCTGACCCATTGGTGCGGGCCACTGCATTGATTGGGCCGCACTTGAACAAATCCAACTAGCTGACGCGGTCCGAGCCCTCTTGACGACTGACACGTGGGGGCTATTCTTTGAGATCATCGAGTCGACGTACCTCGAGCTCAAACTCGAACTCTGTTCAACCTTCCACCTCAAAGTAGTTATGACGGAGTTTGATGATCTAGGAACGGTCCAGTTCCGTCTCGGTGGTTTAGGCCGCCAATTAAGCGTACTTGAGTTCGGCAATGCCTTGGGGCTCTATACGGAGGAGTTCATGGACGACGATGATTTTGACACACTCCATCGCCACATCCACTTGTGTCCCTCCAACTGCTGGAGGGCCCTCGTTCCTGCTTCGGCCACCTATGACCCTAGTTGCTCTAAGGCATCGGCCCTCGCCCCATCCTTGAAGTACTAACACGCCATCTTGGCCCACACTCTAACAGGGCAACGAGAGAGCACCAGCGTTGTCAACACTCACGATGCCTACTTTTTATGGAGTATGGCGAACGGGTACATCTTTGACCTTGCCTATTTCATTGTCCTCTCCATTCGCCATTAGACGGAGCTTCATAGGAGAGGAGTCATCTCCATTGGCCCCTATGTGACTCGATTGGCTCAGTACTTTAGGCTCTTCAACACAATGGCACAATCATCCTCCTTCACTCTTATCAGCCAGATGTCCCCACAGGGTATCTCGAGCATGCTACATATGAGGATGATCGAGAAACAATGTGGCACCCACCCTCCTCAATACCGCCTCATCCAGTCCACTGAGGAGGAGGACCCAGAAGATATTACTGATGATGTCCCTCCACGTCATGAGGACCCACCGTCTCAGCCACTACCTATACATCGTCCAGTTCATGCGGCGACTTCATGCTCTGACATCTCTAAGCGCCTTACTCGATTTGAGCAATAGTGTTTTTAGAGTTTTGATCACATTGATGCTACTCTTTATCAGATTTGTCAACACATTCACATCTCATCCCTACCACCACCTCACGAACCATCCAGCGATGACGATGTTAAAAATTTTTTATTTATTCTTTTTGTTTTCACTTTTATCTTTATTTATCTTCTTTAAGTACTTTTTATTTCATTTCCCTTTAATATTAGTTTAATTTTAGTTTTTTAAATTTTTATTTTCAGCTATTTCATTACAGTCATAAAGAGCTCCAAAGCTCATCATCAAATAGGAACTAAAAACTCCACTGGCAAAGGTTCTCCACGACTGCCATGTCTTGCTCGACCACGACCATAGCTACTACCATATATAATACTCTTTTGGCACAGGACTTATGGACTAATGAACCTCTACAACCACCGGAGTATCCTCCTCCACTCTCATCATTGCCTTGGCCGATTATTCTCCATAACTCCAATTCAAGGAGTTCATTCATCGTTCAGGAAATTTCACCTCTCTCCCTATCTTATGATTATATATCTATATTTTTTAATATATCCATCTTTGTACATTGAGGGTAATGTACATCTTAAGTGTGGGGGTTGTTTTATATCATCATTAGAAATCCCTGAATTTTGTCTTATTCTCACGTGAATCACTCATATCACTATTATAATGAATTTAATTAATTTATAATTTTTATTGATATGTCTTAAATTAAAACATAGGCATTTATGCATTGATTGTTTAAACTTTGAGACATTAGGGAATCAAGAATAATAAGTTGATTTTTGAATAATTAAAAACTTTTAGGTTACTTTCCTAAGTTTAGGTATTAACTTGAGTTTAAATTCACAAGTTTAAACATCAAAAAGCCATAATTTTTGTGAGATCTTAAGCCTTTAGAGCATATTTTATTTCTTTCATGCTCACTTTTATTATGAGTGCGTCAGTATAGATTTGTTATTCTAGAGCTTGCTTGATTATGCATGTCAAGACCACACCATTTGATTTGATATGTCGAGATGATAAAGGCACTTAGGTTTAACCCACTCACTCCACAAAATCCTACCTTCATAATTATTCCTTAGTGAACACCTTTGAGCCTAACAAGCCATCAATTGATTTACCCTCAATATTATCCCATAAACCATTATTGTTGAAATCACCTAATTTGATCCCTATTTTTGTCGAGATTTGATTTGAACTAATTGCTTAGCTATGTTTTATTCTTCGTTGCAACAATTAAGTTCTATGTTATTTCATTCAAGTAGCAAAAAAAAAACTTACATACATATTAGTAGTAATTTGTCATTTTTGAGCTTGAGTGTTAACTCTATATTCTGATAAGAAGCTCACTTGTATTCAACCGATAATTAGTTATTTTTCTAGCTAGGTGATTTCTTCAATTCAATCTCGATTCTAACCTTTTCTTTCAGCTTGTGACCACACCCGCTAACCAAAGCCACGTTTTTTATTGATGTATCATCTCAATATATAGTGGTGGAGATTAGATTTTCATGCAAGCCTATGGTAATAACTTTTCATATTGACTAATAAGTACTTTATTTGATGTCCTTAAACACCTCGAGTGATTTGAGTGAATCTTTAGTGAGGATGTTAAACTCTATGATAGTTTGATCAAAGGTGATTACTTAGATGAGGGGGGACACCTATGTTTTCATGATAAAATTCTCAACTTGGAATGTTTGAAACTTTGATGTACTTTTAGTTGAATTTTCAATATATGGTTACTTATGGATTATTTTGAGATATTATTGATAGGGATTATAAATTGAGAAGAATTTATTTTGATTGTGAGTTGAGAATTTTTCTTGAGGACAAGCAAACGCTTCAATGTGGTGGTATTTGATAAACCTTAATTTATACATATTTTTATCCCATGCTTAGCACATTTATGGATGGTTTCTCTTTAGATTTGGTGAATTCGATGCTCCTAATCCTTTAATTTCATGTTTTATACTTAGGTGACCATAGGAGAGCACAAAGAGCGAGAAACGGGCTGAAAACGGAGAAAATGGACCCACATAAGAAATCAACACGACTTGAACTTCCTCACTCGGGCGTGTCACATGGCCGTGTCCATTTGGCAAGATTAAAGTACGACTTACACGGGTAGACTACACGCCCGTACCTATTCAACAGCCTTGACCACGGGCTAGAATAATCGAACACGGTCGTGTCCTTGCCGTGCCCAAGCATAGCCCTATTCGGAAAAGGCCACTTTTGAGGGCTCTTAGGCATTCTAAAGCCTATTTAAACACCGGAGGAGGCACTTAGAGCAGACACAGGGAGTACGATCCAAGGAATTACTCAAGGGAAGCCGATTGATCCATCTCAGAAGCCAGATTCATCGTCAAAACTGAAGATCTCCCTTCAATTTCCATTCAGGGGTTTTGGGTTTTCTTTATGTTTTGTTATCTTTATTCTTGTGAGATGTTTTCTTTCATAAGTATGAACTAAACCCCCTAAATACCTAAGGGGAATGAAACCTAAGACAGATCTTGTTGTTATTATCTGAATTGTATGATAAATATTTGACTTGTTCTTAATTATGTGTTCTTAATTTTTGTTTTAATATTCCAGGATATTGATTCAAGTTAATGCTCTTATTCAAAGGAGGAATAGACTCCGTCTAAGAGTAAATTTGTCATAATTAAGCGGAGTTGATTGCACGCCTAGAGATAGGGTGATAAGATTTTGCCAGATTAGGATGAAACCTAATAAGGGGATCCATAGATCAAGTTAATGCAACACTAGGGCGTTAATTAGAAAGAGAATTAAATTAATAAACCTAGGGTTAGACGTTATTAGTCTCGAGAGAGATAATAATATAACTTAGTGATTTATATGGGTCAAGTCAAATTAATAAATCGTCTGATTCAGATTCAAATAACAAGTGAAGTCTAGGTGGATTTTTCCTTGGGTATTGTCTTAATCAATCGAATTTTCCCAAAAGCTTTTCCCCAATTTCTCTCTGTGCACTCTTAGTTTAGTTAATTAGTCTAAATAAACAAATCCCTTAATTTTTAGGCTAGATAATAAAAAGAAAGTAATTACTAGTACTCTTGGTTCCTTTGGGTTCAACAACCCGGTCTTGCTAAACCTATACTACTGTTCGATAGGTACACTTGCCTTCATCGTGATAATAGTTAGTTTCAAGAATGATTAATTATAAATTTTTTAAAACCTGTCGCAAATACACGTATCAAGATTCAATTGGTAAGTCTCAGAATTACTGAACTTGTTGATCTGGTTGAGCAAGCGAAAATGATAGAACATGTACTGGGCCTGGATAAAGAGTAAAAAATGGGTAAATTAGTTGGGAAACGTATGGGAACTACCAGTTCTAATCCATTATCGAAGAGATCTAGAGAATCAAGAAGTGGTTGGAGATTAAGCTTTTGGTCTGATGGGGGTGACAGAAGCAGAGGAAAACAGATTACTGTCTCCATTGGTAGTGTAAAACCTCTGCCTCGGGAAAGTGAAAATCCTAAATGCGATTATTATGGAAAAAGACATTTTGGTGAATGCTGGAAGAAAATCGGAGGATGTTTTCGCTGTGGCTCTACTGAACACTTTGTTAAAGATTGTTCGAAAACTCAGAATAGTACACCTGCCACATCTCAGAGATCGGTATCAACTGCCAAAGGTAGAGGAATGTCTAGAGGAGGTTCTGTAACAGTCTGATTTAGACCCTAGTCGGAATAGTGGTTTCGAGACCACGTAACTGATTCTGAAAAATATATTAATATTATTTCCTATGTCTGTGATATGTGAATTTATATCTGTGAAGTTTCTGTGATTTAATTTATTTGTTTCTATGCTTAATTGATAAAGGATTTAATAGCGTAAAGTGTAGAAGTTGTGTGCTAGATGTTAAAAGTACCTATTTGATTTGGCTTATTTAAGTGAGGGTCCTTGCATGTCAAATTTACCATTTATGTTAATGGTGGACAAGTATGGACATATACTTGGTAAGTTTTAATGTTAGTAGTCAAGGGCAAAAATGGGAAAATGTTTATTAAAGCTGTTATAATAAAATGAAAACATAAAATAATGGCCATTTTATCATTTTCATGGACGAATAAAGCAAGAAAAACAGCTAAAATGGAGTTTTGATATTCGGCATTGGTAATCCTTGATTAATGTATTAATTTTTGTCTATTTTTGATAATTTCTACGTTTCTGTGATCATTGCTTCGTGTTCTTCAAAACCCATGTCTAAATTTCTATTTCTGTTTAAGATTATGAAATGTGCCATTGATGATTATATGAGCTTTGTAATGTTTTTATATGGATTATGAAATATATAGGTGAAATTATCATGCTTTGTTTTTGAATTTTTGATGGAATAGAGCTATTGGGCTAAATTGTGAAAATGAGGTTTTAAAGGACTAAATTGTGATTAAAATATGTTATTTGGGCTTGTATGGAAGATATGTATATTTGGCCAAGTTATAGTCTTGGTGAATTTTGCATATTTGTGATTTTGTGAAAAATGGACTAAATTGTCAAAGTATGAAAATGTTAGGGTTAAAATAAAAGTACCCTAAATATGTGTTCATGTATTATTTTGAATGAAATGAATGATTGAATGGTTGAATTTGAATTGTATTAGATCAAGAACAAAGAAAATCAGACTTAGATCGAGGGAAGTCCAAAATAGTTGAATAGTCGACTCATTTCCGTCCAAAATTCATACGAGCTAAGTCAAAATACAATTACGTGTTAAATTGATTGAATGTTGTATATACTAGTTATAATATGTATTGGACAGCTGTAAGAGCTTGATGAATGATTTCTGAGTAAATTCTGATAATATGTTAGTATCTGAAAAGCTCTGTATGTTTCTAAAGGAACGTTGTCATCGTATCTGAATTCGTGTAAGACCCTGTCTGGGAAAGAGGCATCGATACTGAATTACATGTAAGACCACGTTTGGGACGTTGGCATTGTACCCGTTTTTGAGTATCTGTATCGTTTCTGAACCGTCTGATGATCCAGTACGACATATGGAAAAGAATATATGAAATGTATAATCTATACAGGTACATTTGTATCGTACTAAATTTCTAAATATGAATGACTCTGTTTATGTGAAATAATGAATGCGAAGTATGTATGAAATCATGGAAATGAAACATGACATGTATACAAGCAAATGAGCATAGTTAGGCTCATGAACTATTCTGTGATATGGCTATGAATTCTTGTTGTTGATTTGTATTTTATACGCTTTAATAGTTAAACCAATTGTATTTGGCTTACTAAGCTCTTTGTAGCTTACTCTATGTGGTTTCTGTCTGTTTTACAGTTATCGTAGCCACTGAAGGCTCGGAAATAGTCGAGGATTGTCACCATACTATAGAACTCATTTTTTTACTTTTGAAAGTGTAAATATTTTTAAGTATGGCATGTATAGGCTAAAATGTCTATGTATTTAAGTTTTGATATGTATATATGTTATGCCATGAGAGTTGGCTAGCAAATGGTATGTATGTACTTAGTTTTGGTAACTGGTTTGTGATGCCAAATTGTGTATGCTTGTAATGGATATATGGCCTTATATATGGTGATCATTTTGAAATATGACAAGTTGAGGAAATGGTAAGTTTAAGCATGTGTTAGAAGGTGTCATAAGTGAGCTATGAAATGAACATTTTGGCATGTTGTTGTAATAAGATTTTTAATGTGTTTTGATATGAATTTGAATAGGTTATTGAATGACAATGATTTAGTTATAATGAAGCATGTTTTAAGCACGTAATTGGCTAAAAATTTTGGTGTAAATGTTGTTTAATATTGTTTGCAGGAATGACCCAAAAAAGGGTGGCAAGTTGGCTTAAACCAAGCCTGCATTGTGCCACACAGTCAGGGAGCACGGGCGTGCCTTGTGGCCGTGTATGTAAAGTAGTAACCTCTTAAGATCACACGGTTAAGACACATGGGCATGTCATATGGCCGTGGGCTTTAATCAGTAGCCAGCCAAGTATCACACGGCCATGGCACACGGCCGTGTCTGTTGGCTGTGTGTAAAAGTCAGTATGTATACTCTGTTTTGGTACGGCTGGCCTTCATGGGCGTGCCTGGTGCCTATGTAAGGCACACGGCCTGATTACACGGTCGTGTGATCTCAACAGAATTGAAAAAAAGATTCTAAGTTCTGAAATTTCTGAATGTGTTCAGTTTAGTCCCGACCTTTTCTAAAAGTATGGCTTAGGTCTTGGGGACCTCCATAAGGAATAAATTGTTGATTTGCTTAAACATTAATATTATGTGATATCTGTGATTTTGTATTGATCTGTAATATTCTGTCTGTTTGGTAATGCCCCTTACCTATTCCAGCAACAGTTACGGGATAGGGGTGTTACAGGTTCTGTTTCAAGGAGAGGAGGAGCTGGTAGAGGCAGTGATATAGCTACATAGCAATCTGAAGCTAGAGCTCCAGCTAGAGCTTATGTAGTCAAAACCTGGGAAGAAGGCAATGCTCACGATGTGGTAATAGGTATATTTTTACTGTATTCTAAGCCTGTTTATACTTTGATTGATCCTGGATCTTCACACTCATATATTAATTCAAAATTAGTACAGTCGGGGAAATTAAAAATAGAAATGTTTAAAGTCTCAATAGAAGTATCAAGTCCACTGGGACAAACAATATTAGTTAATCAGGTGTGCCCGAGATGCCCGCTAATAATATATGATAAAACTTTTTCGGTGGATTTATTAATAATGCCTTTTGGGGATTTTGATGTTATACTGGCTATGGACTGGTTAGCTGAACATGGGGTAATTTTGAACTGCTATAAATAGAAATTCAGTGTTCAGACTGAAGATGGTGATAGTGTTGAGGTAAATGGAATCCGTACCGGTGGGTTAGCTCGAATCATATCATCAATTAAAGTAATAAGTTTCTTCATCAGGGTTGTACAGCATATCTAGCATATGTTATTAATTCTGATTTAGTCGGAAGTTAATGTAGTCAGATTAGAACTATATGTGAATTTCCTGATGTATTCTCTGAAGAATTACCTGGATTACCTCCTAATCGGGAAGTTGTATTTGTGATTGAAGTATACCCAGGTACAGATCCAGTGTCGATACCTCTATATCGTATGTCACTTACTGAATTGAAGGAGTTGAAAGTACAACTATAAGATTTACTAGAACGAGGTTTTATACGACCTAGTACCTCACCGTGGAGAGCTCTAGTGTTATTTGTTAAAAAGAAAGATGGTTTGATGTGGTTATCGAAAATTGAATAAGGTGACAATAAAGAATCCATTACCACATATTAATGATTTATTTGATCAATTGAAAGAAGCTTCAGTATTTTCAAATATTGATTTAAGATCGAGCTACTATCAGTTAAAGGAGAAAGAAAGTGATGTACTGAAGTCAGCATTTTGTACAAGATATGGTCATTACGAGTTTTTAGTGATGCCATTTGGGTTAACAAATGCCCCAGCTACTTTTATGGATCTTAGGAATCGAATTTTTCAGTCGTACTTGGATCAGTTCGTGGTAGTTTTTATTGATGACATTTTGGTATATTCAAAGTCCGAATCTGAACATGAGCAGCATCTCCGAATTGTTTTGCAAACGTTATGAGAGAAACAGTTGTATGGGAAATTGAGTAAATGTGAATTTTGGTTATCAGAGATGGTATTTCTTGGTCATGTGATATCAGCAGATGGAATTAGAGTGGATCCAAAGAAGATTGAAGAAATTGTCCAGTGGAAAACTCCCAAAAAAGTGTTAGAGGTACGTAGTTTTCTTGGATTAACTAGGTATTATCGAAGGCTTGTGAAAGGATTTTCAAAAATAGCTGTACCGATGACAAAATTATTGCAAAAGAATGTTTCGTTTGTCTGGAATGATCAATGTCAAGAAAGCTTTATGAAACTGAAGCAGATGTTGACAGAGGCACCAGTTTTGACTTTACCAGAATTAGGAAAAGTATGAAACTGAAGCAGATGTTGACAGAGGCACCAGTTTTGACTTTACCAGAATTAGGAAAAGATTTTATTGTGTATAGCGACGCTTCTTTAAATGGGCTCGGGTGTGTACTGATACAAAGTGGGAAAGTGATAGCTTATGCTTCTCGGTAATTGAAACCATATGAACGTAATTATCCGACACATGATCTGGAATTAGCAG
The DNA here is from genome assembly GCF_007990345.1 of Gossypium hirsutum. Lineage (NCBI taxonomy): Eukaryota > Viridiplantae > Streptophyta > Magnoliopsida > Malvales > Malvaceae > Gossypium > Gossypium hirsutum. Next base: position 42,767,444 of record NC_053429.1, read on the forward strand.
TTGTGATCATCGCTTTGAAAATATGGAGACACTATTTATACGGTGAAAAATGTTACATTTATACAGATCATAAAAGTCTCAAGTATCTTTTGTCACAGAAAGAGTTGAATTTGAGGCAGCGTCGATGGATAGAACATCTAAAAGATTATGATTGCGTTATTGATTATCATAAAGGTAAAGCTAACGTGGTAGCTGATTTATTGAGTAGGAAGGCAGCAATTGAATTGCGAGCAATGTTTGCACAGCTCAGTATTAGTGATGATGGAGGTTTATTGGCTGAATTAAGAATTAAACCAGTGATGTTTGAATAAATTAAGTCAGCTCAATTAGAAGATGATAAGCTAATGAAGAAAAAAGAAATGGTTCAGAGTGACATAGTAGGGAATTTTAGTATTGATGAACATGATTGTTTGATATACAGAGATTGGATTTGTATTCCAATCAATTCAGAGATTGAAGAGTTAATTCTCCGAGAAGCACATGACGGTCCATTTGCTTTACACCCTAGAGGCACAAAGATATGCCGTGATTTACAAGAATTGTACTGGTGGCCAAGGATGAAAAAAGATATAGTTGAATATGTAAGTAAATGCTTGGTTTGTCAGCGGGTGAAAGCAGAGCATCAGGTTCCTACTGGATTATTACAGCTAATTACTATTCCAGAATGGAGATGGGATCGTGTTACGATGGATTTCATTACGGGATTGCCATTGTCCGTAAGCAAGAAAAATGCTATATAGGTAATAGTTGATCGACTCACAAAGTTGGCTCATTTTATAGCTGTCAGAACGGACTGGTCACTTCAGAAACTTGCAGAGGTCTACATTCGGGAAATTATAAGGTTGCATGGTATACTGGCTTCTATAATTTCTGATGGAGATCCTTGGTTTACATCAAGATTCTAGAAACAGTTACATGAGTCTTTGGTTACTAAACTTAATTTCAGTACAACATTTCATCCACAGATTGATTGGCAATCTGAGCGAGTAATTCAGATCTTGGAAGACATGCTTCGAGCCTGTGTTATTGATTTTCAATATGGTTGGGAACGTTACTTGCTATTAGCTGAATTTGTTTATAATAACAGTTTTCAGTCCAATATTCAGATGGCTCCGTATGAAGCTCTGTATGGTAGAAAATGTCGATCACCTATATGTTGGACAAAATTAAATGAAAAGAAGATAATTGGACCTGAATTGATTCATGAAATAAAAGAAACAGTCAAGAAGATTCAACAGATATTAAAAGCAGCTTTTGACAGACAAAAATCTTATACTGATCTGAAATTATGGGACATTGAATACTCAGTCAAGGATAAAGTGTTTCTCAAAGTTTCTCCTTGGAAGAAAGTATTAAGATTGAAAGTTAAGTCCTCGATTTATTGGGCCATATAAAGTTATAGAGAGAATTGGACCAGTTGCTTACCGATTGGCTTTACCTCCGGAATTACAGAAAATTCATTATGTTTTTCATGTTTCCATGTTACGAAGGTATTGATCGGATCCATCTCATATTATCTCTACTGAAGACATTGAGATTAGACCAGATTTGTCATATGAAGAGGAACCAATTCAAATACTAGCTCGAGAAGTGAAAGAATTAAGAAACAAACGGGGCCCTCTGGTAAAAGTATTGTGGAGAAGCCATAGTGTGGAAGAAGCAACATGGGAACCAGAGGAAACTATGAGAACTCAGTACCCTCACTTATTTTCAGGTAAAATTTCGAGGATGAAATTTTTTTAAAGTGAGGGAGAAATGTAACGACCCAAAATCTGTGGGCACGGAAAAAGTATATTATCGGGCCTTCGACATAGTGAACTAGGTTTAAAAATAATTATTAGGAGTAATAATGAGTTTAGTGGTGTGTGTTATTAAATTTTGATTAAATGAATTTAGTTTAATTTAGAGTAATTAGTAAAAAGGATTAAATTGAATAGATATAAAATTTTAATTATAAAATAGAGAAAAGACAAGGGACTAAATTAATAAATAAATTATAGGAGTGACAAGTGTAAGGTAATAATTAAATACAAGTGTAATAATGAATATGAATACAAATGTAAATTAATAAATAATTTACTTAAATTATAAGTAAAAGATATTATTATTATTATTATTATTATTATTATTATTATTAGAATAAAACACATGTATGGTGATGGTTATAAACATGTGCAACAAAAATATGGAAACAAATGTAAAATATAAGTTGATATTTAAAAGATATTAATTAAAATAATAATTAATAAAGGTTAATAAAACATAAAAGAAACGAATTGAAAAAGGAAAGAAGAAAAAGTTACAGAGAGCTCAAGAAATAGAAAGAAGAAATCGGGGAAAGAAAAGAAGAAAGGAAAAATAGGGATTTTGGGATTCCAAGTTAATTGGTAAGTTAATTTTAGTCCTTTTCTTTTAATTTTAATATTTTTGGAATCCTAGAGTGAAATACTCTTGGATTTGAGTTGAAATTTTGAAAGTTAATGAATTTTTTAGTAGGGTTTATGTTGAACAAATGATGGAATTGGGTGTTTATTTGATAGAAATTTTGATTGGAACTAATTGAAGGATTAAATTGTAAACTATGTCATAAGTTTTATGTTATAGGGACTACATTGATATAAATTTGAAATTATGAAATATGATAAAAATTAAATATTTAAATGTGAGTTTGGCAAGAAATTAAGTAGCAAAAAGGTATGAATTGAGAAAGAAAAATATATAGGTTTAGTTAGGATTAAATTTGAAATTAAAGTAAAAGTTAGATAAAAATTTCGGCAATTAAATTGTGTTGTGTTAATGATTGTGAAATTATTTTAATGGTTTGTAGCTAATATCGAGCCTGAAGCATCGGCCGAAAGGAAAAGTAAAGATCGTCGAGCATTAAATTCGAAGAGAATTCTGGTTTGTATCACTATAATTCAAACTTTATCATTATTATGTGTTTGATTTACTAATTATGTGTGGTAAGTATTTTAAGGTAAGTGTTTAGTACAATGATAAATTAATGATTGGGTATTGAAATCGAGACTGATACTGAATTGAATTGTGAAGTTACTGAATATTGTTATGTGTACTGCATTGAACTGTGAAATTACTGAAGTAATGAATTACTGCAATACTGTGAAACTGATTGAAATAAGGAATTATATTTGATACCTAACTTAGATGGAAATTGTACTGAAAAATTATTTGAATACCCTATTAGGACTAGTCGGATATAGTTGGCATGCCATAGGATATGAAAGAGTACGGGTTTTTGCCGGCTTACTGATCAGGCACTTATGTTACTGTTACTATTACTGTTACTATTACCGATTCGACACTTTGTGTGTCGAATCCTGTTACCGTTACTGTTACAGATTCAGCACTTTATGTGTTGAATACTGTTGCTATTACTGTTACTGCTACCGTTACTGATTATTGTTCAGGTACTGTGTACCGTTAAGGCATAATGTGCCATACTGGTGTGTTGGTTAGAATCCGTGTATCCGCTGAGTCCAAGTCAAGTTAATAGGGATAAATAAAATAAATTTATTGATAAAACTAAATTTGAATGATATGGCATATGTGAAAGGTGAGAATTGAAATAATGAAATAAGAATGGTATATATATATATTCAAATGAGAACATAAAAAGATTGAATTGTTAATTATGTGATGATAATTGTAATGTAAAAGTATGTGTGTGATTTAATGTATTTAATTATAAATTGAATTATAGTGATACCACTGAGTATATGCATACTCAGTGTACGGTTGTTTCCGTGCGCAGGTTGTAGAAGTCAAGTACTAAACAAGCATCCAAAGCCAGACCCGACTTCAGCAAACTTTTGGTGATGCATATTTTCTTTTGGTAATGTGGCATGAACATAGGATATGTATAAAGGTTATTATGTTTTGAATATAAATGGTTAAAAATGTTAGTATTACAAGTCTAATAATTATAATAAAAAAGTTTATCCATTTCAATTTAATTAGTACATTGATGAATTTAAATTGATATTATATTGACTGAGTTTGATTAGAAGGTATTTAGAATAGAAAATGAGTATGTGAAATGAGTTGGTTGAATTGGTTATGTTTGAAATGGATACGATTTTAATTGCATGGGGTTTTATGTAAAAATAAGCAGAAATGCTATCAAAATTTATATAAAAAAAATTTTGGAGTACTTGAATGAGTCCCGTTTCACTTTTAATACAAGATTTAGACTTCGAGAGTTCATTATAAGGACTTAGTTATTAAATTATACTATGAATGTTATTTTATTTGTGAATTATTCGTAAGTTGTCTGATATGTCCGGTAATGTCTCATAACTCTGTTCCGACGAAGGTTCAGGGTTAAGGGGTGTTACATCATCAAGGCATTGCTCATGAGTTTAGCGTACATACCTGTACTCACTCGTAGTATATCACACAACCATACCTTCTTTAACATGCCCTCCTCTAGACTTTCATCACATCTATTGCATTACCCGTTGAACACTCGGAATACTATTGGATATGCAGAAAACTTGCACATAAGTGCCACATATACATATGTAGCCAAAGCTACCTCATATCATGTAATGCTTGTAATGGAGCTACTTACAGGCCTGCTCATAAAAGCTATCAGTCAAGGTGTAACTACACGGGCTGCTCACAAAAGCTGTCACGTATCCGACCAGTCAAGGATTACCTAGCCACTGGTAGGACACACAAGACCATTGCCTGGAACTTAATCACATGTATTGCATCCATTATGAACTCGGACCACTCAACGAGCTTGGATGCCACATATATCAAGAACCCGTACCACTCAACGAGTTCGGACTTCTTAATTCCTAGTGACATGTCACTTATATCCTAAATTATTCCTAAGGTTCAAACGGGGTTTTCCTCACTTGCACATGGCACACTTTGTCGTACTTGCTTGTGATGTCGTATGTAACGGCCATAATATCATTTATGCTTACAAGTTACCATTAGGCATAGCATACATAATAATGAAAAACATTTATCACATAATGTTAACACAACATAACATACCACATTGTCACATTATTTACATATGTACTTACAATTCATGTAATATCAAACATTAAAACTCAAGTATAACATTGCATTATTATTGAAATACGAACTTACCTAGAATCCAAGCACAGCTAATTATTCTATTTTAGTCCATAATCTCGTACTTTCTCAATTTAAGCCCGAATCTCGATTTTTCTTGATCTAACATTTCAAATATACCTTATTTCTTACTCACATTATTCAAATTGACCCAAAAATCATACTTTTACAAATTTTCATTTTTACCCCTAAACTTTCACATATTTGCAATTTAGCCCTTAGGCTCGTAAAATGATTTTTATTCAATTTTTTGGTACTTTAAGCCTAGTCGAACAAATGTTCATAACTACATCAGCCCTTAATTTCCACTAATTTACACTTTTATGACAAATTTTATAACTTTTACAATTTAGTCCTTTTATGCATTTTTACCGAAAATCACTTAGTAAAAGTCGTTTTTCTAACCATAAACTTGCATAACCTACCATTAAACATCAAAAAACATGCATATCACTCATGGGTAAATTTTTAAACATCAACCCTAGCTCAAATAAATGGTAGAAATAGCTAGATCTTGTTACAAGGATTTCAAAAACGTAAAAATCATTAAAAATGTGGCAAGAACAGACTTACTATTGAGCTTGGAAAGCTTGAATAAAACCCTATCCATGGCTTCCATGCAATTTCAGCCAAAGGTTGAAGATGAGCATAAATTTGGCCTTTATTTTCCCTTTTTATTATTTTAATTAGCAAATGACCAAAATGCCCCTAACTTAAAAATATTCTATTTCACCTATTTCATGTCCATTTTTGTCCAACAAATTAACCAATGGTCTAATTACCATATAAGGACCTCAAATTTAAAATTTTGATAGTAATTAGGCACCTCTAGCTTCTAGAACTCAAGCTTTGCACTTTTTTACAATTTAGTCCTTTTGACCAAATTGAGTGCCCAAACATCAAAATTTTCGAATGAAATTTTTACAAAATCATTCCGTATAATTGTAGACCATAAAAAAACAATAAAAAAGATTTTATTGTGTCGAATTTGTGGTCCCAAAACCACTGTTCTGACTAGGCCCTAATTCGGGATGTTACAACTCTCCCCCCTTTAGGGATTTTCGTCCCCGAAAATCTTACCAGAAGAGTGGTTTGCTTTTCACATAAACTCCACTATCTCAAAATCATTGCTAAAGAACTTTTACTCAAGCTATGCTTAATACTTAGTTATTTAATTTCTCATACTAAAGTCATGAGTAATTATTCGCTATACGACACATTAACTGAATCTTGATCTCCATCAGAGAATTCATGTACACAAGGGTTGAATCCATACTGCCATAGAACATATATACACATCATACTTGAATCCTCTTAGATTCAAATGGCGTAGTCAGCCCGATCATCATGGCCTTAAGTTCTCTATCATTTTATACAACCTGATAGTTTACTAATTCAACCTCTAGTCGTCATTTTCAGAGCCTCATTTAGCTTTTTCAATAATTCACGATATAAATCCCGGATCTCAATCCGATTAACAAAAACTAGCATTTTATTAAATTCAACAATCCCAAAGATACTTAATTCTATAAGTTTGATAGGCGGAAATTCAGTACATACTGACATGATTTGCAAATTCATCAAATACTTAACAACAAGCCACGTAACATCTTTCTCTTTCAAAGATAGGAATAATCCTGATATGAAATCCATAGTAATTTGATTCTCATTTCCTTTCAATTACCACCACTGGCGAGAATCGTTCTGACATTACCTGATATTTGACTTTAATCCTGATAACATTTCATGTATTCAAGCACAAAGATTAGAAATGTCGAGTTCCAAACTCAAACACCAATACATTACTCTTGTGAGTTTTCTTGTGACTTTCTATATCAGCTCTGGATTTTCTGTCCAAGCCTTAGTGACTGTATTTTTCTTTTCTCGAAGATCATACCATAACTATCTCATCATTTTTTAACAAATTTAATCATCTATGCTATCAAATACTCAAATCTGGCTATAACATTGGATACGTTGAGTTATCACATTGCCTTTTAGTCTTAAAACACATCACAATTCATTTAATGACACATCACTAAAAAATCAAGAATTTCTTGCCCAATGTAGGCTAAACTAGATCTAATGTTTTGATTAACAATGTTCTTATCTGTTCCAAACTTTACTAATATGCAATAGACCGTTCAACTTTCACAAGGTGATAAATTTATCATTCATAGCAATTTTAAATCATATCAAAGTCTGCTAGAAAATATACATTTTTTATTCAGACTAACCGTCTTTTACCTGTAACGAAATGAAATTTTATTCCCATACATAAATATCTCATTTAATCTTTCAAATAATAACCAATACCGATTGAGCAACCAAGTCGGTCTTAAACATTAATAAATGACATTTCAAGAAATCCTCTCTTCCAGTCGATAGAACGATTCAACATGTAATCATTCGAGGTTCACTTATCATGGTAATCAAAAACCATTTCAAATGCATTAACTCAAGTAACAAGGATATCTCAATTGAAGGCATCAACTTCGATTAACTTACTTGAGAAAAGAATTCCACCATACTAATTGAAATTTGCATTTTCACCGCTTATGACCTTGCCGGTGTCAAATTTTTCACGAAGATTTAGAGAAATCTAGATATCGGAATCACCACGTTACTATAATCAACTAGAAGCATGACAATAATTAACATAGCTATCATAGGCCAAAGAACACACTTTAGATATGAGCCATAATCGACAATTTACGAAATAGAGATGACATGAAAACCGAGATAAAGAAGTCCAGAACAAAAAAATCCAAGATAAAGAAATCTGAGATACACAAATCCAAGATACAATATCATAATGAAAGTCCTAGAACAACGCTCATAAGAAAAATATGAAGGATCTCGATAATTCCTCAGATAAAAGAAGTCCAGAAGAATACATCAACCTAACCCACTAGAATTAAATGCAGCAAGGATAATATACCTTCCCATATATGTATCGAATAGAAAATCAATTAGAAGAAACAAAATCATAACATCATTTGTATTACCTCATAAAGTCCTAATAGATGAAATGTAATAGAACGCTAGAGGGAAATAGAGTAATACAGATTATATACCAGTTGGACTATCAATACTTTCGTCTATGCATCATGATTAGAAAACATTCCCATAGAACAAGGATTTTATCAAAAAAGCAATAGCCATAGGAATAATCCCAAGAACAATTAAACATATAGAATACCTCAGAAGAAGCTGCCGAAATCTGTTTAGCCATAACTGTTACACTCAGATATCTTACCCTTCAAATATTATTCCCTCAACTATTTCTGTCATCACAAATCCCGTATTATTCCTTTCACTGAAGAAAATAAGTTCAGAAGGAATTCTGATTACTACATTCTTTCAACATTGTGTCTAAATATATAACACCCCTTACTCGTATCCGAAGTCGGGACAGGATCCGAGGCATTACCGAACTTAAACATTCACAAAAATTCAAAACCGGGCCATAAAATTTCATCCAAATTAAAACTTTTCAAACACATGTAAATCGTCCCTTATATAGGCCTTCGAGGCCTAAAACATGCATCGGGGTGGTTCGGGACTAAACTGAGAGCTTTAGAAAGCTCTAGGAAAACTTAGAGAAATTTTCATGAAATAGGGTCACACGCTCGTGTGGACACAGGGACGCGCCCGTGTGTTTCCAACACGCCTGTGTCCTCAGGCCATGTAACTCTCTATTTATGATGTCAGCAAAACAAATTTAGCCACACGACCAGGCCACAAACCCGTGTGCTAGGCCATGTCCTCCACACGGTTGAGACACATGGCCGTGTCTCTGCCCGTGTGGCTAGCACTTAAGCTATTTTCCAAGCCTTTTTATTACCATTAATACTTCACATACTTAAGTACATTATAGACACATATGATGTAGCATCAAATAAGTGATTAAACATCATCCATTAAGACTCAGTTGTACTATTCATATGTCATCATACATGTGTTTTGTTTACTCATTTTATACCAAGTCTAAACAAACCAATTCGTAATCAATTGAACATGTCATTTTGATTATTACTTATACATTTATATCATGCTTGCCTAAGTCATTCCACACCAATTTTATGTTCAAGCATTATTAACTTTGTCATATCACACTTTTAATCTCTGATTATGACCACTTCGTTTGGTCATAAGACATTCATCAAGCATACATACCGTAATACTAACCATTTATATCAAACAAATATCATCACATGACCACATCACCAGGCATCAATACATAACTTGGATAAATAGGCTTATAAGCCATAACCATCATAAGCCACATCTCATGGCTATATACAATGTACTAATATAAGCCAACATCTTGGCCAAAACATAAGAACACATATCAATAATTAAGTCCCTATACATGCCACTCACTTGAAGACATTAAGATTCATCAATTCTCCAAAGGAGGTAGCTTGATAGTGTGAGGTTGCCTCCGGCGATCTCCAACACCGAGCTAACCTGTCAACACTAAAGAAATGGAATGGAGGGACTAAGCTTAAAGCTTAGTAAGTCCATATGAAAATACTAAGCAAATTATCAACATGATTCCATGGAAATATAATCATAATTACATTTTTACTTATTTTCTTGTCATGTTGTTTTCTCGAGTCACAATTACTAATTTATTTATATCTGAAGCTACAAAATCTAAATTAAGATCCGTAATTTTTTCCTAAAAGTAGACTCATATATCTTCTTATCATAAAATTTCCAGAATTTTTGTTCTAGCTAATAAGTATAGTTTATTCTTTAAAGTTACCCCTATTCTGCTGTTTGACAGCTTTGACCTTTCTTTACTAAAAATCAATTATCTCATATTGAAGATCTCGATTAATGTTCCTGTATGTTTCTATTGAAAAAACACTCATTAAGGATTTATTCATATAAATCCTAGCCCATAATCGTTTTTGTACAATTTTTAGTAATTTTCCAAATTCGAGACAGGGGAGCCTGAAATCACTTTGACTCTATCTCACAAAAGTTCAAATATCTCATAATATGAAAATCTTTTGCTTACACTGTTTCTTTTATATGAAACTAGATTCAATAAGCTTTAATCTAATATCTTATTCAGTCTCTAATTCAATTTCCAAAATTTTTGGTGTATTTTCAAATTTACACAACTGCTAATATCTAACACTGTCTTAGTACAATATAATGGTAACTATCATAAGTTCATTTTCAACTAATCATGAACTTACCATTTCATGGATTTAATGTTCAATTTCACAAAGACATAATAACATAACCATAAAGATTATTCATCTTTCATACCCTTTTTGGCTTACTTATCATATACACATATATACTTGCTCATCATAAATCGATCTTTACCAAGGCATTATTCATAAGTTTAGCATATGTACCTGTACTCATCGTAGTATATCATATAACCGTACCTCTTTAACATGCCCTCTTCAGGACTTTCATCACATTCATTACATTACCCGTTGAACACTTGGAATACTATTGGATATACAGAAACTTGCACCTAAGTGTCAAATATACATACGTAGCCAAAGCTACCTAATAGCATGTATACGTCCATAATGAACTCGGACGAACTCAATGAGCTCAGATGCTTCACATATATCACGAAATTTGACCAACTCAACAAGTTCAGATTTCTAACATATATCACAAACTCGGACCAACTCAATGAGCTCGGATTTCTAAATTCCTAGTGACATGTCGCTTGTATCATAAACTATTTCCCAAGGTTCAAACGGGATTTTCTTCACTTGCATATAACATCTCCATTGTACTTGCTCGTAATTTCATGGATAACGACCATAATATCATTCATGCTTACAAATTCACCATTCTCATATTCATGAAATAAACATGGCATTGCTCATAATTACATTTAGGCATTTGTCACATAATACAATCATCATATCAACTATATAAATATTCACTCATAATGTTCACACATCAATTTAAGTTCAAGCATAAACAATGATATTATTGCATTATTATTGACATGGGAACTTACCTTGAATGCGAGCACGGCTATATATTCCGATTTAGTCCATAATCTCATTCATTTCCAATCTATGTCCGAATCTCATTTTCCTTGATCTATAATATCACATTTAGTTTACTAATTAGTCACATTATTCATACAGGTCCAAAAATCATATTTTTACAAATTTGCATTTTGACCCTTAAACTTTACATATTTGCACTTTTGCTCTAAGGCTCGTAAAATGATTTTTATTCAATTTTCTCATTCTATAGGCCTAACCGAACCATTTTCATAACTATAACAACTACAATTCTCATCATAACACCCTTTTATACCATTTTTACAACTTTTGCAAAACGGTCCTTTTGGACATTTTCGTCGAAAATTGCTTAGTAAAAATTGTTTATCTAACACCCAACACTCATTTTCTACCATTAGACATCAAAATACAAGAATGTCACTCATGGATAAGTTTTTAAACATAAAACCTAGCTCAAAATAATGGTAGAAATGAGTAGATCATGTTGCCGGGACTTCAAAAATGTAAAGAACATTACAAATGGGGCTCGGGATCACTTACAAATGAGCTTGGAAGCTTGAACCAAACCCTAGCCATGGTGCCCATGCTAGTTTCGGCTAGATGAAGAAGTTGATAGCCAATTTTGGCTTATTTTCCCTTTTTAATTCTTTTAATTATTAGATTACCAAAATGCCCCTAATTTCAAAATATTTTATTACACCCATTTCATGTCTATTTTTGTCCAACAATTAACCAATGGTCTAATTACCATTTAAGGACCTCCAATTTAAAAACTCATAACAATTGGACAATTCTAACATGAGGAACTCAATTTTTACACTTTTTACAATTTAGTCCTTTTGACTAAATTGAGTGCTCAAACGTCAAAATATTCGAACAAAATTTCCACAAAATCATTTCGTGAAATCATAGACCATAAAAATATAATAAAAATAATTTTTTTACGTCGGATTTGTGGTCCCAAAACCACTATTCCGACTAGGCCCTAATTCGGGATGTTACAGAATAAGTCGATTTACCAAAGTTAAGTTCTTCTCTCATTGTGATGTTTCATGAACAGAATAATATTTAAATCAATCTAATACATTTCTAGTTCTATCTTTACTTATCAACTCATTCACAAAGTCTGACCATATTTATAATTATTCTACAGCTGAACTCTTTGGTTTCACACTTGTGAGCTTATCCCACAGATCTCATAAAATCCTTTATAAACACCACTCTGGTAAGGGGGTGGGATTGTAAGGTCCCTAACTTGTCCCTCATACGCATATGCATATAACACTATTTCATCATCATAGCAATAGTTTCACAAGAGTAACATTCACTTCAGGCAAACTACTATTCACATTTGTATGACACGAGCTTTCTAATTATCTTATTTAAACAGTGCACTTATGCATTCATTCTATGGATTCTGAATAACATTGCTTATCCCATTCATTCAATCAAACAAGTCATGCATATAGCATCATATGAGGGCTAAACAAGCATGGTTAAGTATATCACAATCAAAACTTTCATCTCGCAGTTCATCATATACGTGTCATTTCATTCATATGAACATTAAACAAGCATGGATACTCATCGCAACATGAACTTTTATTCGTACTTTTCTGAGTTTAGGCTCATCATAACTGTACTTTACCCAGATACCTTGGGATCACATTTAACATGGTTGGTGTAGCTCGGTTAGAGAGTACCTCTGTCCAAACAAGATGGTTCTCATTCGTGTCGGGAGACATCACATTATCACAGATTTGTGGCACGTATAGTTAGGCTCTCATCTAGGCTAGGTTAGTCTGAGAATCGATTAAACCTTAGCTCTGATACTACTAAATGTAACACCCTTTACCCGTACCCGAGGTTAGGATATGGTACGAGGCATTACTAGACTTAAACATACACATACATGTAAAATCGAGCCATAAAATTTCTACCAATTCAAAAACATTCAAACACATGCATATCGTCCCTTATACGGGCCTACGAGGCCCAAAACATACATCGGGGGTGGTTCGGAACTAAACCAAGAACTTACGAACTCTTTACAACACTTAGAAATTTTTTTAGTTTTGGACAGTCACATGCCCGTGTGGCTCAGACACGCCTGTGTCCTCAGCCTGTGTAATTCTCTATTTATGACGTCAGCAATGAAATGGGGTCACATGGCCAAGTCACACTCCCGTGTGCTGAGGCCATGTTCCCCGCACGGCTGAGACACACGGTCGTGTCTTTATCCGTGTGGCCAACACTTAGGCTATTTTCCAAGCCTTAGTCAGCCTTAATCCCTCACACACTTATACAACATCAAAGGCATAGCACATGATATCCAATTTTAGATTAAACATCCTCAATTAAGTTACAAACATAACATTTGCGTATCATTATACTTGTGTTTCTCATACTCATTTTATATCAAGTCTAGACATACCAAACCATATTTATTTGGCCTTGTCATCTTCATTAACATCATTAACTTACTCTAAATTTACACTTTTATACTAAGAATATGGTCACATCTATTGATCAAAGTTCATCCATCGAATAAACATACCATATCATACATCCATGAATCTCAATCCATCACAACATGCACAACACCAACACATTAGAACAATCAAGCAAAAACAATTAGGTTTACAACCCAATGATAAAAAATAAGCCATATCTCATTGCTCTATGCAAATAAATCATTATGAGCCAACTCAATTGGCCAAATCATGAAACACATATCATAAAGTACTAAGTCTCTATACATACCACTCACTTGAAAACACTTAAGATTCATTAACACCTCGGCTTGATAATTTGATAGTGTGATGCTGCCTCCAACGATCTCCAACCTCGAGCTAACCTAACAACACTAAAAGAAATGGAAAAGAGAGGGGTACGCTTCATAGCTCAGTAAGCCCGTATGAAAATAATAATAAGCAATTTATTAACATGCTTTTTCCAAATTCTTACAACATGTTCTCTTGGTAACACAATCGAAAGAACACATAATTCCACTATTTACTCATATTTGAGTCAAGTTGTCTACTCGAGTCATAGTCACTAAATTATTTAAAACTTGAGCTACAGAACTCGAAATTAATATCCACTAATTTTCCCTAAAATTAGACTCATATAACTTATTACCATAAAATTTCTAGAATTTTTTTGCCTAGCCAATAAGTATATTTTATTCTTTAAGTTTACCCCTTTTTTCTGCTATTTGATAGCTTGGACCTTTCTTTACTAAAATTTATTTCTCTCTTATTATGGGATTTGGTTAATGTTTTTGTCTATTTCTATTGAAAATAGACTCATTAAGGATTTATTCATATAAATTCTAAACTGTAACACCCCAAACCCGGCCTGGAAGTTTGGCTTGAATCTGGCGTGTCACATTGAAGTGTTTTTCAAAAATCATTTTTCCATTAAAAACATTTCTTAATAAAACTTATACCCTTTTTAAACCTTGTTAGAAAACCTTAGCTGAATAACATTCTTAACAACTTTGTAAAAATCTTGGCAGTTGCGGAAGCTTAATTGAAAAACAATTGCGGATACGTGATGTTTTGAACAACAGTAGTTGCTTTGGAAAACCGTGTTCTAATACTAGAAATTATAAGAACAATAAATAAAATTCCAAATTTGAAATCCAGAAAATTACAATGGCTTTACTACAGCCCACATAAAAACATTTAAAAGTAATAATCAAAACTGTAACATAAACAGTGCGTGTGGCTTCCTCCGAGCCCCTCGTAGCTCCGATCCATCTAAGGCTAGAAATTACCTGAAAGGCTAATAAACGGGGTGAGTTTATGAAAGCTCAGTGTGAAATCCCCTACTATATAAAAGTAATAGTCAATCATATAAAAGAATTAAAAGTCTGGCCCCAGCCCTACTTACAGTTTCAATATCAATTGGGCCTTAGCCCATTATAACAGACAATACCAGATGGGCCTTAGCCCATTACAGAGAAAGAAACATTATCAGAACTAGAATCAAAATGAGAATTAGAATCAGAATCAGAATCAGAATCAAAGTCAGAATCAGAATCAGAATTAGGTGACAGAATTAGAATCAGTATCAGGTAACAGAATCAGAATCAGAATGTGAATGCAATCCCAACCCAATCCAACATCACACCACCCGTACTTGCCCATCACACCATGTGGGGAATAACTCAACCCACCCAGCCCACACACCAATATGCAGCAAAGCTGCTAATAACAGAATATTGTGGCAGAGCCACCAGAATCAGATAATGTGGCAAAGCCACTGAACAGAATACGTGGCACAAAGTCATCGATAACGGGTCTATAATCGGCACGAAGCCCATAATATCGATACGAAGCCCACAATAACGACACACAGCCTTCGGTAACATGACCGGCACTCAGCTATTGATCGGTCCAAAGTCATCTCGGGTGACCTATGCGACCTTATCAAATCAGTACAAATATACGGCTCTTAAGCCTTCAGTGATCCACAGTCGTCAAGCAACCATGTGATCCTAACAGATCAGATCTTCCTCCGTACAAAATCCCAACCCATGCAACATGTCATGTATGCAGAATATCATGCCCATATTTGAATCAAACAATCACAGTCAAGTCATTCATATCACCAACATATATTCACAATCAAATCTGTCAACCACACAGTCCAAGTCAATCACTTGCCCACAAGGGCAAAACAGTCATTTAACACCCTAGAGGCAAAATAGTAATTTTACCCTAAAAGGGTATCTTGGTAATTCTACCTTACAGGGGTATTTCGGTATTTCACCCTACAAGGGTATTTCGGTAATTCTACCCTACAGAGGTATTTCGGTATTTCTACCCTACAAGGGTATTTCGGTAATTCTACCCTATAGGGGTATTTTAGTAATTCTACCCTACAAGGGTATTTCAATAATTTTGTAAATCGAGGGTAAACTAATAATTTTGTAAATCGGGGGTACTTTGGTAATTTTACAAGTCGAGGGTATTTCAGTAATTTGGTAAACTAAAGTATTCTAAACATGGATAATAATACGAATGGGCCTAAAGCCCATTCTCGGCCCAAATGGGCCCACACGCTCGTGTGGCCCTTTTAGCCCAAATTTAGCCACAGATATGAGATTCACCTAGCCTAGTCCAATATTTACTACACAATCAAAAAACTTATCCAATTGAGCCCGTAGGCCCATTGGACCCACAGGGCCCCTTTCGGCCCATCTCGGCTCGAAGTAGCCATCCTACAGCTAGAGTAGTGAGAAATACACAATTCATAGGAGACTGGAGTTAATCCGCACTCCGAGCACTCTTAGCTGACGCCCAACTCAAACGAGCACGTCATAAAGCGAAAGGGATCAGCCAAGAAAGGTACATTTACTCTCCTCATGGTTCTCTCTATTTAAAGCCAACTTCGCATCCACTCTTATGTTAGCTTCCCGATGTAGGATCCCTCCATCATCAGAGTTTAAATTCAACACAAACTTTTGCCGCCCCCTGTTAGCAAAATAAATGCTCTTTGATTACCATGAGTTTCGAACCCTGGACCTCCTTGCCAACTCTATGACGCCACCTTCCTACCTCTTATGTGGCGCTACTTTGCCACTAGACCATAAGGCTTTTTGTGGCACAATTTCTCCAACAATATTCTTAAGGCCTACCTACTACACTCAGGGTTTGATTCACCTTAAACCAAAATTTTTGCTAGAGTCTAGGTTTGAACCCAAGACTTCTCTAACACTTCTTAGCACACTTAACCACTAAAACAAGCCTTCATTAACTAAATTTACATGCACAACAAAATATTATAAGCTGCCTTTAACCGCTCCCATGCTCAAGGCCCAAATTCAGGGTGTTACAACTCTACCTCCCTTAAAGAAATTTCGTCCCCGAAATTTCCATCTAACAGGGTAGTCGTGTAACATCTACCCTACTACGCTACCGCTGCGTACTCTGATCCTACTATCACTATCACACTTCAACTAGAACTTGAAACATCTCATACATACAACACTTATTCACTGAAGCAGACACATATTTATCACACATATATACAATTTCTATATCCAAACATCACATCCACATAAAATAAATACCAAATTTAAATTCAGACCAATATCTAAGGAGTCCACAGTATTTCAATTTCTAAACAGACAAAAGTATTCAAAAGACTTACAGATTCGGCGCCGGAGACTCGGTGTGCCACACTTTTTAAGATAAATACTTCAAACAGACCACGTCGTTGAAAATAATTTTCTAAAATTCAACCTTTGAAATCCCAATCCACAGCCGAGTTGTTGCAACCCAGACTCTGATACCACTAAATGGAACACCCCAAACCTAGCCTGGAAGTTTAGCTCGAATCTGGTGTGCCATATTCAAGTGTTTTTTGAAAACCATGTTTCCATTAAAAACCCTTCTTAATAATTAAAAACTTATACCCTTTTTAAACCTTGTTAGAAAGCCTTAGCTGAATAACATTCTAAACAACTTTGTAAAAATCTTGGCAGTTGCGGAAGCTTAATTTAAAAACAATTACGGATACGTGATGTTTTCAACAATAGTAGTTGCTTTGGAAAACCGTGTTCTAATACTAGCAATTATAATAATAATAAATAAAATTCCAAATTTGAAATCCAGAAAATTACAACGGCTTTACTACAACCCACATAAAAACATTTAAAAGTAATAATCAAAACTGTAACATAAACAGTGTGTGTGGCTTCCTCCGAGCCCCTCACAGCTCCGATCCGTCTAAGGCTGAAAATTACCTGAAAGGTTAATAAACGGGGTGAGTTTACGAAAACTTAGTGTGAAATCCCCTACTATATAAAAGGAACAGTCAGTCATATAAAAGAATTAAAAGTCTAGCCCCAGCCTTACTTACAGTTTCAATATCAATTGGGCCTTAGCCCATTATAACAGACAGTACCAGATGGGCCTTAGCCCATTACAGAATAAGAAACATTATCAGAACTAGAATCAAAATGAGAATCAAAATCAGAATCAGAATTAGGTGACAGAATCAGAATCAGTATTAGGTAACATAATCAGAATCAGAACGTGAATGCAATCCTAACCCAATCCAGTCATCACACCACCCGTACCAGCCCATCACACCATGTGGGGAATAACTCAACCCACCCAGCCCACACACTAATATACAGCAAAGCTGCTAATAACAGAATATTGTGGCAGAGCCACCAGAATCAGATAATGTGGCAAAGCCACTTAACAGAATATGTGGCACAAAGTCATCAATAACGGGTCTATAATAGGCACGAAGCCCACAATATCGATACGAAGCCCTCAATAACGGCACACAGCCTTTGGTAACATGATCTGCACTCAACCACTGATCGGTCCAAAGTCGTCTCAGGCGACCCGTGCGACCTTATTAAATCAGTACGAATATACGGCTCTTAAGTGGATCCACAGTCGTCAAGCAACCATGCGATCCTAACAGATCAGATCTTCCTCCATACAAAATCCCAACCCATGCAAGATATCATGTATGCAGAATGTCATGACCATATTTGAATCAAACAATCACAGTCAAGTCATTCATATCACCAACATATATTCACAATCAAATCTGTCAACCACACAGTCCAAGTCAGTCACTTGCCCACAAGGGCAAAACAGTCATTTAACACCTTAGGGGCAAAATAGTAAATTTACCCCACAAGGGTATCTTGATAATTCCACCCTACAGGGGTATTTCGGTATTTCTACCCTATAGGGGTATTTCGGTAATTCTACCCTACAGGGGTATTTCAATGATTTTGTAAATCAAGGGTAAAACGATAATTCTATAAATTGAGGGTACTTTGGTAATTTTACAAGTCGAGGGTATTTCAGTAATTTGGTAAACTAAAGTATTCTAAACAGGGATAATAATACGAATGGGCCTAAAGCCCATTCTCGGCCCAAATGGGCCCACACGCTCGTGTGGCCCTTTTAGCCCAAATCTAGCCACAGAAATAAGATTCACCTACCCTAGTCCAATATTTACTACACAATCAAACAACTTATCCAATTGAGCCCGTTGGCCCATTGGGCCCACATGGCCCCTTTCGGCCCGTAGTAGCAATCCTACAGCTAGAGTAGTGAGAAATGCACACCTGACAGGAGACTAGAATTAATCCGTGCTCCAAGCACTCTTAGCTGACGCCCAACCCAAACGAGCACGCCATAAAGCAAAAGGGATCAGCCAAGAAAGGTACCTTTACTCTCCTCATGGTTCTCTTTATTTAAAGCCAGCTTCGCATCCACTCTTATGTTAGCTTCCCGATGTGGGATCCCTCCATCATCAGAGTTTAAATTCAACACCAACTCTTGCTGCCCCCTGTTAGCAAAATAAATGCTCTTTGATTGCCATGAGTTTCGAACCCTGGACCTCCTTGCCAACTCTATGACGCCACCTTCTTGCCTCTTATGTGGCGCTACTTTGCCACTAGACCACAAGGCTTTTTGTGGCACAATTTCTCCAACAATATTCTTAAGGCCTACCTACTACACCTAGGGTTTGATTCACCTTAAACCAAAATTTTTGCTAGAGTCCAGGTTTGAACCCAGGACTTCTCCAACACTTCTCAGCACACTTAACCATTAAAATAATCCTTCATTAACGAAATTTACATGCACAACAAAATATTATAAGCTGCCTTCAACTGCTCACATGCTCAAGGGCCAAAACTTCTAGGCCCAAATTTTGGGTGTTACATAAACCATAATTATTCGTGTACAATTTTTAGTGATTTTCCAAAGTTAAGACAGGGGAGCCTGAAATCACTCTGACCCTGTCTCACAAAAATTGAAATATCTCATAATATGAAATTCTTTTGTTTACATCGTTTCCTCTATGTGAAAGTAGGCTCAATTAGCTTTAATCTCATATCTCATTCAATTTCTAGTTCAATTTCCAAAATTTTTGGTGGATTTTCAAAGTCGGACTACTGTTGCTGTCCAAAAACTGTTTTAGTGCAATATAATGATAACTATCATAAGTTCATTTTCAACTAATCATGAACTCACCATTTCATGGATTCCGTGTTCAATTACACAATGACATAATAACATAACCATAAAGGTTATTCATCATTCAAGCCTTTTTATATACTTATCATATGTTCATATATATACATACACATAAACATTCTCACCATAAGTCATTCTTCAGCAAGGCATTGCTCATGAGTTTAGCGTACATACCTGTACTCACTCGTAGTATATCACATAACCATGCCTTCTTTAACATGCCCTCCTCAGGAGTTTATCACATCTATTGCATTACCCGTTGAACACTTGGAATACTATTGAATACGTGGAAAACTTGCACATAAGTGCCACATATACATACGTAGCTAAAGCAACCTCATATCATGTAACGCTCGTAATGGAGCTACTCACAGGCCTGCTCATAAAAGCTATCGGTCAAGGTGTAACTACACGGGCTTCTCACAAAAGCTGTCAGGTATCCGACCACTCACGGATTACCTAGCCAACAATTGGACACACAAGACCATTGCCCGAAACTTAATCACATGTATCGCACAATGAGCTCAGACTTTTTAATTCCTAGTGCCATGTCACTTGTATCCCAAACTATTCCTAAGGTTCAAACGGGGTTTTCCTCACTTGCACATGGCACACTTTGTTGTACTTGCTCGTGATGTCATATGTAACGGCCATAATATCATTTATGCTTACAAGTTACCATTAGGCATAGCATACATAATGTGACAGCCCTAATGTGACCCTGGTCGGAAAGTGGTTTCAGGACCAAAAATTGAGTCATAAAAATAATTAATTGTTATATTCTATGCTTATCGTGTGTGTACATGCATATGTGGAAGTTTCATTCCCTAATTTTGCCAATTGCATGAGGAATTATTAAATAGGGATCAACATGAGACATGGTGAAATATGATAGGCTAATTTTAAAGGGCTTATTAGTGCATGTCAACACAAGGGTGGACTTGCATGTCAAATTGCCCAATTCCCTTATAGTGGCCGGCCAAGATAGATTGATGATGGGAAATATATTTGTTTGAATTAGATATTATAATAAGAAATTGGGTTATTGGAGATAAAATAAATTAAAGAAAGGAATTAAAAAGGAAAAAGATGAATAAAATAAGGGAGGAAGAAGGAGTGTTCATCCTTTTCCTTGTTACAATTGCCGTGAGTAAAGAAAAAAAAGGTGAAGGAAGGCTCATCTTTCATCTTCTTCATTTTCCGAAATTAAGAAAGGAAAGATTGAAAAAAAAGAAACCAAGGCATTCGGCCATGGCTATTTCAATGGAAAGGTATGCATTGTGATTTTTATTCTAATTGATATTGAGATTTAGTTGATATGGGTATAGTCTAGTTAACCCATGGCAAAATTCATGGATTCATTATTGGGAGAAAAGAATGGAAGTTGCCGTATGTATGGGTATGTATGTACTTTGGAAAGGAGATTTTTGTGTCATTGAGTTCTTGTTGTTATGTGTGTATGTGCATGAGTATTCGGCCATGCTATAGAATTCATGTTGCAAAATGATTAATGCTTAATGTGATATATAATTGTACGTGTGAATGAACTTGAGAATATCTAAATTATTGGTTGGAGGTGCCGAATGTGGTCTTGGATGAGTTTTAAAGAATAAAAATTTAGGTGACTAGAGGTCAAGGACATTCGGTCAAAGGCTTGTGTGCTAGCAAAATCGGCCTAAATGTCGTTTTGATGTGTTGAATTGAGTAAGCTAGATGTTGGAACACATAAGGATTCAGCCTTCTAAAACAATAGAGATAAGTGTATGAAAGGCTAAGTTTAAGTAGTAAGGCCGAATAGATTGTAGATAAGGCACTTGTGAGTTCTTGGCCAAGCAATTGACAAATTAAATTAGAGTTCTTGTGACGTATAATGTCAAGTCTAACTTGGTATATTCGGCCACCTAATTAAGTACATAGGTGGTGTTGAACTTAATCTTGCACATTCGGCCATATGGGGTAAAAATGGGTCAAGTGTTCATGAGATGAAATTTTGTGATTTGATGAATTATAAGTGATAGTATAGATATACATATTCGGCCATCACTTGGGAGCTTATGTGATGTTGAGTATAAAATTAGCAAGGTGATTGTCGAATGTCCAAGTATGCATATGCATGTGTGATTAGATTATTGAAAATATGGTAATTGCATAAGGTTATTAGCCGAATAGCTAAGAACACAAGGTAGCAAGATAAAAATTTTACCATGCCATTCCGTATGTCATAAAATCATTAAAATGTGAATACCAATATATGTAGCAAAGCGGTTGAATGAGTTAATTTATTTGTTTAAGCTCAAGATCCTAAAGGAGAGGCGTCCAACAAGGGGAAATCGAAGATCATCGAGTAGTCGACTTGGAATTATTTTACCCAACACAAGGTAAGTCATTAAGCATATAGTTGGTATTGATTTAAATGATCGTAATACCTATGCAATTGTGTTTAATGAGATGAAATGTATACAAATGTATATGTATGTAGAGATGAAATTGTCGAATGTAAAAAGGCAGTGAAGCGTATAGAGTGGTTGGTTTTCGGCACTAAGTGTGCGGGCAATAAGTGTTCACGGTTGTGAGATTGGCACTAAGTGTGCGGGCTTGAAATGCATGGCACTAAGTGTGCGAGTTTAAAGTACATGGTACTAAGTGTGCGTGGTTGATTATTAAGCACTATGTGTGCGAACCCACTATATATATTTTCTATCAATTATTTATATTAAGGGTGCGACCTTACCGAGTCGATTTCGGACAGCGGAAAGGGGTAAGTACCTTGAGTTCATGGCTAATAGGCGCTATGTTTATATTTGGAGTTGAGCTTGGTAAGTTTTGAACCTATGTGACAATTATAATTGAAGTCACATGCATAAGGTTCATCGTGGAATAGGTGAAAGGTCATTTAGTTGTATGATTGTAACAAAATAAAATGATGTATGAAAATGCCTCAAATATCCTATTGATTAGTATATGGAATGTGAATGTATGACTTGGTATGAGATTGAACCGAAAGGTCTAAGGAACTATGGTATAGTTCGGTTTGGATGGAGTAATTAGCCTCGTTCCATTTTGTTTCCTCTTGTGATAATGTTATTAATGGATGGTAGTGCATTGCTTATGACTTACTAAGTTATATACTCATTCGGTGTTTGCTTGTCACCTATTTTAGGTTTCTTGGACTCGTCTTTTTTGCGTGCTCAGACCGTCATCGAAGTCATCACACCGGCTAGCAACTTTTGGTATTTTCTTTTTAGTTGGGCTAGGAGAACATTTCGGCATGTATAGGCTATTATGTTTTGTTTGAACTTTGGTATGTAAACTTTAGCCATGCGAAAATGGCATAAATGTTAAGTTGGATTTTGGTCCTACGATACTTCGTTATAAATCTTAGTAAAATTGGTTTGATAATGTGGTCATGACTGATAATGGGCCAATTCGGTTTTGGTTGAGTAATAGTTGAGGTCTATTCGATTATTATGCTATATGTCATGGCTGATTATTCTCGGTGTTAAATTCATGATATGTATGATGAATTATTAGTTAGATTAAGGAAAACATCACAAAATAGGCATAGTTTGCTTTAGTAACAGATGCTAGCAGCAGCAGTGATGTGAGATTGAAAAATCACTAAAAATAGTAGGAATAGAATTAAATAATGAATAAATTATGTAATCAAATCTTGATGAGTCTATTTTCATATGGAAGAAACGAAATGACCATATGAGCTGTATGTTAGGAGATAATTAAACTCTTGTGAAACAGGGCCAGAGCGATTTCTGGATCCCCTGTTCCAACTTTAGAAATTCACCATAAATTAATCAGAGATAATTAGAAGTCATGCCTTATATTTATAGATTCCCTTTTGAGTCTAGTCTCATTAGAAACAAACGGCATAAGTATTGAAGCTCTGTAAAGGGAGATATCTAAGTCGTAATGCACAAAGGTCAGAGTAGTCGAACCCAGGAACAGGGACGACTTTAACTAATAAACTGTACCAATTGGCCCAACCAAAAATTCTACAAAAATTCTACCATATAGATATATGAGTCTAGTTCCGGGGAAAATTTATGGAACTGGATTTTGAGTTTCATAACTCAAGATATGATTTTTAAAGTGACTAGTACGCAGATTGGCAGCTTGTCTGGGAAATTTTTAATAAGTGGGTTGAAGTCTGTTAACACCTCGTGTTCGACTCCGGCGACGGTCTCGGGTTCGGGGTGTTACACATAATAATGATAAAACATTTATCACGTAATGTTAACACAACATAACATACCATATTGTCACATTATTTACACATGTACTTACAATTCATGTACTATCAAACATTAACATTCAAGTATAACATTGCATTATTATTAACATACGAACTTACCTAGAATCCGACCACAGCTAATTATTCCATTTTAGTCCATAACCTCGTACTTTTCCGATTTAAGCCCGAATCTCAGTTTTTCTTGATCAAACATTTCAAATATAGCTTATTTATTACTCGAATTATTCAAATTGACCCAAAAATCATACTTTTACTAATTTTCATTTTTACCCCTAAACTTTCACATATTTGTAATTTAGCCTCTAGGCTCGTAAAATGATTTTTATTCAATTTCTTGGTACTTTAAGCCTAACCGAACAAATGTTCATAACTACATCAGCTCTCAATTTCCACTAATTTACATTTTTATGACAAATTTTATAACTTTTACAATTTAGTCCTTTTATACATTTTTACTGAAAATCACTTAGTAAAAGTCATTTCTCTAACCATAAACTTGCATAATCTACCTTTAGCATCAAAACACATGCATATCACTCATGGGTAAATTTTTAAAGATCAACCCTAGCTCAAATAAATGGTAGAAATAGCTAGATCTTGTTACGAGGATTTCAAAAACGTAAAAATCATTAAAAACGGGGCAAGAACGAACTTACTATTGAGCTTTGAAAGCTTGAACAAAACCCTAGCCATGGTTTCCATGCAAATTTTGCCCAAAGGTTGAATATGAGCATAAATTTGGCCTTTATTTTCCCTTTTTATTATTTTAATTACCAAATGACCAAAATGGTCGTAACTTAAAAAATTCCATTTCACCTATTTCATGTCCATTTTTGTCCAACAAATTAACCAATTGTCTAATTACCATATAAGGACCTCCAATTTAAAATTTCATAGTAATTAGACACCTCTAGCTTCTATAACTCAAGTTTTGCACTTTTTACAATTTAGTCCTTTTGACCAAATTGAGTGCCCAAACGTCAAAAGTTTTTAATGAAATTTTTACAAAATCATTCCATATAATTGTAGACCATAAAAACATAATAATAAAAAATTTTACTATGTCGGATATGTGGTCCCGAAACCACTGTTCCGACTAGTCCCTAATTTGGGATGTTACAACAGGCCCCATTAAGTTACATGAACTTACCTCGACACTTGTTCGCGCTAGAAATCTACTACTCCGAAAACTTTTCTTTTACTCAATCTAACCTCGAATTAGTGTTGTCCGGATCTATATAAATGAATTTAACAATCAATTTCACACATTTCATATTTAAATGGACTAAATTTATGTCCTAGGCAAAATTACCATTTGCCCCTAACTTTTCTATAAATTTTGATTTTGTCCCTAGTCTTGGAAAATGAAACTTGTGCAAATTACTCCCTATTCCAAGCCTAACTGAATCCCCATTACAAATTTTCCAGCACATGTATTCATAAAATTTCAAAATTTTTCATCAAATTTTTCAACTTTTCATTTTAGTCCCTAAATCATGTTTTCATCAAAAATCACTTTGTAAAAGTTGTTTATCTATGAGAAAAATTTCATTTTCTACCATAAATTTCTTATTTTCAGCATATTCATCCATGACCCAAATTTCATACCTTGATAACTTTTTAAATTAATCCCCTTAAATAGAGCGATTAGACTATCCCGATTTCAAAATATAAAAATCATTAAAAACGGGAATTGATTTCATACCTTTTCAAGCTTGGTAAGTTGTCTTCCTCTCTCCTAGGGTTTCCATGAAAATTTTGGGGAAGATGATATGAAATTAGATGATTATTTCTTTTTATTTAATTACCATCTTTTAATTTTAGTGATTTCCAATTTAGTCCCTTGCCTTTTCTAATTTTTCATGGATGAGTCATTAAAATATCTACTAACTACTCTTAAATGGTCTAATTACCATAAAAGGACCTTAAGTTTTGAATTCCATAGCTATTTGATACCTATAGCTACTAGAATCCAACTTTCGCATTTTATGCGATTTAGTCCTTCTTATAATTAAGCACTTAATCGATAAAATTTTCGTGTCAGAATTTTCACACGACATGTCTATTATAATACAGACCTTATAATGAAATAAAAATAAACCTTATTTTTTGGTCAAATTTGTGGTCTCGAAACCACTATTCCGATTTCACTGAAAAATGGGCTATTACAACTCTCCCCTATTTAGGGATTTTCATCCTTAAATATCTTACCAGTAAAAAGATTCGGGTATTGCTTCCTCATAGTATCTTCCAACTCCTAAGTAGCTTCTTCAATACCATATCATTGCCAAAGAACTTTTACTAAAGCTACCTTTTTATTTTATTTTGATTGGTTCTTCACTATATGTCATATCAGGCTGAATCTCTAGCTCTGTCGGAGAAATAACATGTGCAAGATCGGATCTGTAACACCCCTTACCCATGTTCTAAGCCGGAACAAGGTACGGAATATTACAAATCACGAAAACATGAATTCACACATTTACCTGATCTTACGTAATTAATTCCTCTAGGTTGAACAAAAATAGATAACATTAACAGATATACATAAGTACAAGTAAATTATCAAATTTTGAAAAGTAATATTTTAAAACAAATTAATTATGACACATAACAAAATGATTCAGCCCTCTATACATGCCATAATTCCAAAATAGTGTTTACAAAATACCAAAAAGTATTGATAGTGTGGATGGGTCTCCGACGAACTCCAAATCTCGAGCTGGCTTAGTAATTCTATAAGATAAGAAAAAGAAAAGAAGGTAAGCATATAGCTTAGTAAGTAAGTACGAAATTGATATTCAATTTATCAAAGTAAAACAATCATACTAGTATATAATCATATATTCAGGACAGGCTGTTTTCTAGAGTCTCGGTTTAAAAAAATCATATCTCGAGCTACAAAACTCAAAATCCAATTCTGTAAATTTTCCCTGAAGCTAGACTCATATGTATACTTACAAATTTTTTCTATAATTTTTGGTCGGGTCAATTAGTATAGTTTATTAGTTAAAGTCTCCCCTTTTAGGGTACGACTACTCTGACCCTTGTGCACTACGAACCAAATTTCTCCCTGTAAAGAATTCCAACGACCATGCCGTTTATTTGCCTTAAAAATAGACTCAATAGGGAATCCATGCATGTAAAGTATGACTCTTAATAAGTTTTTTACAATTTATGGTGAATTTATAAAGTCAGAATAGGGGATCTCAAATTCATTCAGACCTTGTTTCACAAGAATTCAAATATCACACAATATTGAATTTTTTTGCTTCCCGTGTTTCTTTTATGTGAAAATAGACTTATTAAGATTTATTTTCATATATCATTTGAATTTTTATTCAACTTCCACGATTTTTGGTAAATTTTTAAAATCATGTAACTGTTGTTGTCCAACACTGTTTTATTTCTAACATTCACTCTTGCATAATTTCACCTAGTCCTTTTTGTTATACCAGAATTCACTCAATTATCGAGCACATAGCTCCTAAATTTCATAAACATAAATTTTCACATATCCACCTTATAATAACTTTCACATATTACCACTTTATCGATTTTCCCTGTTGAACTCAACGGAAAAATAACAAATATACCATTGTTTCCCCTTTCCACACTTATAGCCGAAGCTATCTGATATGCATAGTAGTCTGTACTTAGTACTACACATGCGACCAACAATCAGGTACACGTAGTAGCCTGCACTTAGTACTACACACGTGACCTCACCATCTGATACACGTAGTAGCTTGCACTTAGTACTACACACGTGATCGAAGTCATTGAGTACGCATAGTAGCCTGCACTTAGTACTACACATACGACTTAACAGTATGGTACACGTAGTAGCCTGCACTTAGTACTACACACTTGTATTCACAATGGGTCATTCGTATTGTTCCTGTTCTGAAGGTTCAACCGAAAAATCTTTCCTTTTTCACCGTTAACACTTATTCACAATCTAAATAAATTTATAAGTTTCCATCATTTAATCATTCTATGGACACTCACCAATTCATATGATAACAACATAAAATAACATAAAAAATCGATAAATTATTCATGTACGAACTTACCTCGGTGCAAACTTTAGAAATGTTATAATTTAGTCCGAAAGCTTTTCTTTTCCCTGATCACGATCGATTCCACGTCTTTCTTGATCTATAACAACACATTTAGCTCATTTAACACTCATACTATTTATTTCAATCCAAAAATCACATTATGGAAAAATTATGTTTTTGCCCCCTAACTTTTACAAAATTACGATTTTGCCCCTAGGCTCAGAAATTTAATTTCAGCCCTTATTCTTATATTTTATGACATGCTAAAATTTTTTCTCTTCTATGGAAACATCAAATTCTCACTCTAACATGTACTTATGAACATTAGGTATTTCTACGGATTAAGCTATTTTACTCGTTTTCACTCAAAATCGAGTAGCACAAGTTGTCTAACATAATTTAAAACCTCATATTCTATCATAAAACACCAAAATACACAAATTTCACCCATGGGTATTTTTCCAAATATGAACCCTAGGTTGAATTATTGCTAACATAAGCTAAATCGAGCTACCAGGATTTCAAAAACATAAAAATCATTAAAAACGGGGCTTGAATTCACTTACTATGAAGCTTGAAAATTGAAGAAACCCTAGCTATGGAGGAGAGCAAAATTTGGCAGCAACTAATTGAGAAGATGACCATTTTTGTGTTATTTTTCCCATTTTATTTTATTTAATATACAAACGACCAAATTGCCCTTACTACTAAACTTTCCAAAAATTCCATCCATGTCCAATTTTTGTTCAGAAACTTAGAAATTGGTAAAATTGCTATTTAAGACCTCCTAATTAATATTCCAAAGCAATTTCATACTAAAAACTTCTAGAACACAAGTTTTGCAAATTATTCGATTTAGTCCCTAATCTCAACTTAAGCGCTTAATGCATAGAATTTCATCACGAAATTTTCACTCAATCATGAAATCATATCATAAAACTCAAAATAATTATAAAATAATTATTTCTATCTCGAATTTCTGGTCACGAAACCACTATTCCGATTAGGCCCTAATTTGGGTTGTCACAAGATCGATACCGCCATAACATAGACACATGAAAAACATTATGAATCCGATCAAGTTCTAGTGGTAAAGCTAACCGTTACGCAACCGATCCAATTCTTTCTATAATCTCATATGGTCCAATGAACTGTGGACTTAGTTTTCCTTTGTGACCAAACCAGAGAACTTTGTGACACTTTCAAGAATACTTTGTCACCGACTTGAAATTCTACTTCTTTTTGTTTCAAATTAGCGTAGGACTTTTGATGGTCCGAGGCTGCTTTCAAATTGTCTCG
Organism: Gossypium hirsutum; assembly: GCF_007990345.1. Lineage (NCBI taxonomy): Eukaryota > Viridiplantae > Streptophyta > Magnoliopsida > Malvales > Malvaceae > Gossypium > Gossypium hirsutum. Next base: position 42,797,235 of record NC_053429.1, read on the forward strand.
AATTACTTTCACTTTTTCCTCAGTCTCTCGGGCCAAGTCAACTCTGTGTAACCTTTTCTCACTGAGTTCTGTCCAATACAATAGAGTTCTACATTTGCGACCATACAAGGCTTCATATGGTGCCATTTTGATGCTAAACTGATAACTATTATTATAAACGAATTCAACCAAAGGCAAATACTTTTCCCAGTTACCTTCAAACTCAAGTATACAACACCGAAGCATATCTTCCAAGATCTGTATTACCCGTTCAGATTGACCATCTGTCTGGGGATGAAATGTAGTACTAAAGTGTAACTGAGTACCCAAAGCTTCTTGCAATTTACTCTAGAATCGATATGTAAACCAAGGATCTCTATCTAAAATAATGGAGATAGGCACTCCATGCAATCTAACAATCTTAAAAATGTATAATCTAGCCAATCTATCCAAGGAATAATCCATACGTACCGGAATAAAGTGTGTAGAGTTTGTCAACTGATCAATCCAAATGGCATCTTTCTTCCTTGGAGACAAGTGTAATCCCGTTACCAAGTCCATGGTAATTCTTTCCCATGTCCATTCTAGTACCGTGACTGGCTGTAATAGTCCAGAAGGCAACTAATGTTTAGATTTTACTTGCTGACATACCAAACACTTAGTTACGAACTCAGAAATATCTCGTTTCATTCTTGGCCACCAAAACATCTTTTTCAGATCATTATACATTTTATTACTACCAGGATGTATAGACATGTTACCACTGTGAGCTTCATTCAAAATTTTCTGTACTAGTTCTAAACTTTTCGGTACACATACTCTGTCTCTGAATAATAAACAACCATCAGTCTTGATCTGAAATTTTGAGTCAGGAGTCAATTCACTTTGTACCCGTTTTGCTTGCAAGTTACTATCATTTTTCTGAGCTTTAGAGATCTGTTGCAAAAACATTGGTCTAGCTTTTAACTCAGCTATGATTGAACCATTATCAGAAAATGATAATCGGGTATTCATTGCTTGCAAACTATAAATTCCTTACCCGGTTCAGGCTAGATAACACAAGTGCTTCTGTCAATAAAGCCTTTAATACGTCAAATCTCTGCTGGCATTTCTCAGTCCATTCAAATTTTACATCTTTCTGTAACAAACGAGTCATCAGAGAAGCTATCATTGAAAATTTTTTTACAAATCTCCGATAATAACCAGTTAGTCCCAAAAAATTTTGAACTTCTGACACATTCTTCGATGGCTTCCAATTAACAGTGACTGAAATTTTATTCGAGTCTACTCTAACACCTTCAACAGATACTATATGCCCAAGAAAACTAACTTCCCGTAGCCAAAATTCACATTTACTGAATCTGGCGTACAGTTGTTTTTCTTGCAAAATTTGCAACACTATTCTCATGTGCTCAGCATGCTCATTTTCATTTTGAGAGTAAACCAAAATATCATCTGTAAATACCACTACAAACCTATCTAAATACAGGCTGAAAATTCTATTCATCAAATCCATAAACACAGTAGGTACATTTTTCAAGCCGAATGGCATCACAAGGAACTCATAGTGTCCATACCTGGTTCTAAAAGCTGTCTTTGGAACATCCAATTCTTTTACTCGTAGTTGATAATAAACAGAACAGAGATCAATCTTTGAAAATACAGTGGCACATTTTAACTAGTCAAACAAGTCATCAATACGAGGCAATAGATACTTGTTCTTTATTGTAACTTTGTTGAGTTTTCTGTAATTAATGTACTGTGACAGCCCTAATTCGACCCTAGTCGGAATGTGGTTTCGGGACCACAAAACCGAGACATAAAATTTAGTTAAAATTTTAGTTGCATATCATATATGTGTGATAGTACCTGTACAAAAATTTGATGTTTTAATTTTATATTATGAATGTGAATTATGCTTGAAAGGATCTAGTTGAAAGACTTAGAAAATTATGATAGGTAAATAAGTAATGACCAAATAGTATTAAAGTGGGAAAGTGTTGTCCTTGCATGTCAAATTAGCCAAACTAAAGCATAGTGGCCGGCCATGCTATGGGTGGAAACATGTCTCCAACATGTTATGCTAGTGATGTATGTTAAGAAAAATAAAATAATGAGCATGGTGATTAAATAATGAAAGGAAGGGTGATGGAAAAAAAAATAACATGGTCTCACCCCCTTGTTGCCGTGAATTGAAGAAAGAAAAAAAAAAGGAGTTCATTCTTGAACATCCTTGGCCGAATAGAGGAAAAAAGGAAGGGGAAAAAGGCTTGAGAAAATCGGCTATGGTGGTTTGCTAGACTAAGGTATGTTTGATATTATTCTTTGAGATTCATGTATATTTTAAGTTGTAAGTGAAAATCTACCTAGCCATGGTTCAAATTTTGTTAATTGATGGAGATGATATTCGGCCATGAATGTTACATTCTTGGTTGGTATTTTGATGTCTTTGGTGATGAGGTATGAAGATGGTTGATTTTGAGTGTTTAATAAAAAGGATGCATGAATTATTGTTAAATAATGGTCGAATGTAGCATGATTAAAGATGTGAATAAATTGAAGTTAAGGAGGTTGTCAATGAAAAATATGAGTTGGATGAGGCTTAAAGAATAAAAATCTAGGTGACTAGAGGTCAAGGACATTCGGCCATGGATGGTTGTATTTCTTTGATGTCGTTTTTGATGCTTTAGGGTATTGAGGGTTGATTATAGATGAGGTGAGTTTCTTGATTTAAAATTTGATGGATGTTAAGCTAGTTAGGCAACCAAAGGTTCGATATTTTTGTTATGTGGTTATATGTGCATTTCGGCCATGGTTTTTGTTTGAATTTGAGATTTGTAATGTGATTTTCCTAAATTGTCTATGAATTTTTGGTTGTTGATTTCATGGTAATGGTATATTGAATCCATGAAAATTTAGTAAGGTTGCATTCGGCAACTTGCTTGAAATTAAAAATTGATGTCTAAGCTTAGGTGATTTCGATGATGATATATATATATATACATAAGTATATTTAGTTGATTCGGCTTTGGTAGTTGCATGAGGTTATTAGCCGAATATACTAACATACATATACATGTTAAATTGGATTGTAAATATTTAGCAAGGTGGTTAAACTAGTTAAATTATTGATTTAGCTCAAGGAGCTAAAGGAGGTGAATCGAGCAAAGGCAAAGAAAAGGTTATCGAGTAGCCGAGTTGGAACCGTCTTACCCAACACGAGGTAAGTCATTAAGCATGTAGTTGGTATTATTTCAAATGGTCATAATGTGTATGTATTGATGCTGAATGGAATGAATAAATATACATATATATATATGCATGTACGTATGTGATGATGAAATTGCTGAATGAAAGAAAAGAGGTAAGATGTACTGAGTTGTTGATCTCGGCACTAAACGTGCGGGATAACCATTTATGACCATGAGATTGGCGCTAAGTGCGCGGGATTAAATTGTACAGCACTAAGTGTGCGATTCGACTATGTTGCACTAAGTGTGCGAAATGAATATGATGCACTAAGTGTGCGAATTGACCATGCGGCACTAAGTGTGCGAGTCTGACTATGTAGCACTAAGTGTGCGATTTGATTACGTAGCACTAAGTGTGCGAGTTGATTATATAGCACTGAGTGTGCGGGCTCAATATACATTCGTGAATCATTATGGACACTATGTGTGCGACACTATTGAGTCGATCGCGGACAGCGGATCGGGTAAGTGTCTTGAGTACATGGCTAATATGTGCTAGGCTTATACTTGGTGTTAGCTCGGTAAGTTGAACCTATGTGACAACTATACTTGAAGTCACGTACATAAAAATTTATCGTAGGATGGGTGAAAGGCCGTTTTGTTGTTTGATTGTAACGAAAATAAATTGATTTATGAAAATGCTTCAATGTCCTATTGATGAGTATATGGATTGTGAATGCATGAATTGATATGAAATTGAATCGATAGGTTGGAGGAACTATGGCATGGTTCGGTATGGATGGAGTAAATTGTCTCATTCCATTTTGTTTCCTCTTGTGATAATGTTATTGATGTATAGTAGTGCATTGCTTATGACTTACTGAGTTATAAACTCACCCGGTGTTTCCTTGTCACCCATTATAGGTTGCTTGGACTCATCTATTTTTTGCGGGGTCGGGCCGTCATCGAAGTCATCACACCGGATAGCAAGTTTTGGTACTTTCTTCTTAGTGTGCTTAGAAGATCATTTTGGCATGTATAAGCTAGTACGTTGTGTTTGAATTATGGCATGTAAACTTTAAGCCATGCGAAAATGGCACGAATGTTCGATTGAGTTGGATCAAGGGTAGGCATGAAATGGACCTAGTTACTTTCGTAACAGATGCTGGCAGCAGCAGTGTCATGAGATTGAAAAATCACTAAAAATAGTAGGAGTGGAATTAATTGATGAATAAATTATGTAATCGAAGCTCGATGAGTCTGCTTTCATGAGGAAGTAACGAAAAGATCATATGGGCAGTATATTAAGAGATAATCAGATTTTTGTGGGACAGGGCCAGAACGGTTTCTGGATTCCCTGCTCCGACTTTGGAAATTCATTATAAATTAACCAGAGACAATTAGGGGTCTTACCATATATGTACAGATTCCTCTCTGAGCCTAGTTTTCATAGAAACAAACGGCATCAGTATTGAAGCCCCGTGCAGGGAGATATCCAAGTCGTAATGGGCAAAGGTCAGTGTAGTCGACCCCTGCAACTTGGGAGACTTTGACTAATAAACTGTACTAATTGGCCCGACCAAAAATTCTAGAAAAAAATACATAGATGGGCACATGAGTTTAGTTTCTGGGAAAAATTACGAAACTGATTTTCAAGTTACGAAACTCAAGATATGATTTTTAAAACGACTAGTACACAGATTGGGCAGTGCCTGGAAAATAAGTTTTGTAAGGGGTTAAAGTCAGTTAACACCTCGTGTTCGACTCCGGTGTCGATTTCGGGTTCGGGGTGTTACATTTTATTGGTATCAGAGCTATGGTTTAGTCGGTTCTAGGACTACCATAGCACGTATGAGTCTAGCTATACATGCCATAATGTTAATGTTTAAAAGGGTGATGACTTCTGACGGTTGAAATGTTTTGTTTTGATTAGTAAATGGACCCCGGTGAAGAAAGAACCCTAGCGGATGACGTTGAGAGCGTAGCGGCTGCTCCTGCACAAGGGACGCCGCCTGTTGAACCTCAGTCATCTGCGAATAATCAAGGTGAGGGGGCTAAACAAGCCTTCTTTACCATGATGAATGAGTGGGTCGCGCAATATGCCCGAACCAACCCGGCTGTCCAAACATTCCCAAATTTGAATAATCCACCCCAAGAGCCTGTAATGCCATCAGTCGCTGATTCTGTGAGGCTGAGTAAGCCACCTGTAGACTTGATTAGGAAGCGTGGGGCCGAGGAGTTCAAGGCCATAGTAACTGATGATGCCGAAAGGGCCGAGTTCTGGCTTGATAACACCATTCGGGTGTTCGATGAATTGTCATGCACACCCGATGAATGTCTAAAATGTGCTGTATCTTTGTTGCGAGACTCAGCCTACTATTGGTGGAGGACCTTGATTTCCATAGTCCCGAACGAGCGAGTAACTTGGGACTTCTTTCAAACGGAATTCCGGAAGAAATTTATTAGCCAACGGTTCATTGACCAGAAGCGTAAGGAGTTCTTGGAACTCAAGCAAGGCCGTATGACTGTATCTGAATACGAACATGAATTCGTAAGACTTAGTAGGTATGCCCGGGAGTGTGTAGCTGATGAGGTTGCTATGTGCAAAAGATTCGAGGAAGGATTGAACGAAGATTTAAAGCTACTAATGGGTATTTTGGAAATAAAGGAATTCGTAACACTAGTCGAACGAGCCTGCAAGGCGGAAGAACTTGGAAAGGAGAAGAGGAAGGCTGAATTTGAAGCTAGAGATTATCGTAAAAGATCGACGGGTAAAGCTCCGTTCTCAGCTGTAAAGAAGTTCAGGGAGGACATTAATAAGTCGAGGGCGACTGCGGGAATTTCCATCAGGGCAAGACCATCGATGGGCTCCCGAGCTACTTCGGTAGCTAGTGTGGGCAATAATCGTCACGAGAAACCTGAATGTCCCCAATGTGGAAGACGACACCTAGGTGAATGTTGGGGCAAGTCTACTAGCAGGGCCTGTTACGGGTGCGGTTCGAAGGACCACCCCATTAGAGATTGCACGGAGCTGGATGAGAAGAATAAGATTCAAGGTGCAAGACCTAGTGGAGTGACATCTAGAGGTAGACCACCGAGAATTTTAGGAGGCAGGGGTGGTAGTCAGAGGGGGGCTTCTGATACGGCCGATCGAGCCGAGAACCGTACTCCTGCTAGAGCATATGCCATTCGCGCACGAGAGGAGGCATCCTCCCCCGACGTCATCACTGGTACCTTCACTCTCTTTGATACTAATGTGATTGCATTGATTGACCCTGGTTCTACTCATTCATATGTATGCGAAACCTTAGCAACCAGTAAGACTCTACCTGTTGAGTCTACTGAGCTCGTAATTCGAGTATCAAACCCTTTGGGTCAATGCGTACTTGTTGATAAAGTGTGTAAGAGATGCCCTCTAATAATCCGAGAATCCTGTTTTTCGGCCGATTTGATGCTTTTGCCGTTCGATGAGTTTGATGTTATTCTTGGTTTGGATTGGTTAACCGCGCATGATGCGGTTGTGAATTGCAAAAGCAAGACTATCGATTTGAGGTGCGCAAATAACGAAATAATCCGAGTTGAGTCTGCGGACTTAAGGGGGTTGCCAGCTGTAATATCAGCAATGTTGGCCCAGAAATATGTAAGGAAAGGGTGCGAAGCATACCTCGCGTATGTACTTGATGACAAGGAGTTAGAAAAGAAACCCGAATCGGTGCCGGTGGTCTGTGAATACCCGGATGTTTTTCCTGAAGAGTTACCGGGTTTGCCACCTGTTCGGGAGGTAGAGTTTGGCATTGAGCTTGTACCTGGAACTACGCCAATTTCGATCGCTCCGTATCGTATGGCACTAACCGAGTTAAAAGAGTTGAAAGCTCAGTTGCAAGAATTGACGGATAGAGGTTTCGCTCGACCGAGTTTCTCACCTTGGGGTGCACCAGTATTGTTCGTGAAAAAGAAGGACGGAACCATGAGGTTGTGCATTGATTATCGTCAACTGAATAAAGTGACGATAAAGAATAAGTATCCGTTACCGCGTATTGATGATCTGTTCGATCAATTAAAGGGAGCATCGGTGTTTTCAAAGATAGATTTGAGATCGGGTTATTATCAGTTGCGGATTCGAGATTCAGACGTACCCAAAACTGCTTTCAGAACGAGGTACGGTCACTACGAGTTCTTAGTGATGCCGTTTGGGCTCACTAATGCCCCTGCGGTGTTTATGGATTTGATGAATCGGATCTTCAGGCCGTATTTGGATCGGTTCGTAGTTGTGATTATTGATGACATCTTGGTCTATTCAAGAGATGAGACCGAACATGCTGAGCATCTGAGGCAAGTGTTGCAAATTTTGCGGGATAAGCAGTTATATGCTAAGTTCAGTAAGTGTGAGTTCTGGTTAAGAGAGGTTAGCTTCTTGGGTCATGTGGTATCCGCATCGGGTATTCGAGTTGACCCGAGCAAAATTTCAGCCATACTTAACTGGAAGCCTCCGAGAAATGTTACCGAAGTCCGGAGCTTTCTAGGGCTCGCCGGTTATTACCGACGATTTGTCAAAGGTTTCTCGATGATAGCCACACTAATGACAAAGCTACTTCAGAAGGATGTTAAGTTTGAATGGACGGAGAAATGTCAGAAAAGCTTCGATCAACTGAAAACTCATCTGACTGAAGCTCCAATTTTGGTGCAACCCGAATCGGGTAAAGAGTTTGTCATTTATAGTGACGCATCCCTACTTGGGTTGGGTTGCGTATTGATGCAAGAAGGTCGAGTTGTGGCCTATGCGTCAAGACAATTGAAGCCACACGAGAGAAATTATCCGACCCATGATCTCGAACTAGCCGCCATTGAGTTTACATTAAAAATATGGCGACATTATTTGTTTGGCGAGAAGTGCCATGTGTTTTCGGATCACAAAAGTCTCAAATATTTGATGACTCAACGAGACTTGAATCTGCGACAAAGACGTTGGCTTGAGTTGTTGAAAGATTACGAGCTTGTCATTGATTACCACCCGGGAAAGGCTAATGTGGTTGCGGACGCCTTAAGCCGGAAATCACTGTTTGCTTTGCGAGCGATGAATGTACACTTGTCTATTCTACCTGACAATGTGTTAGTAGCTGAATTAAAAGCCAAACCATTATTGACTCATCAAATTCGTGAAGCTCAGAAAGTCGATGATGAATTGGTTACAAAACGAGCTGAGTGTGTTCCGAACAAGGAATCGGAGTTTCAGATTGATGATGATGGTTGTTTGAGGTTTAGAAGTCGTTTCTGCGTTCCAAGGAATTCGGAACTCATTCCGATGATCCTGAACGAAGCCCATTGTAGCCGAATGTCAATTCACCCGGGGAGCACGAAAATGTACAACGACTTGAAACGTCGGTTTTGGTGGCATGGTATGAAGCGAGACATCTCCGACTTTGTTTCGAGATGTTTAATATGTCAACAGGTGAAAGCGGAACATCAAGTGCCTTCAGGATTACTTCAGCCGATCATGATACCTGAGTGGAAATGGAACCGAGTCACGATGGACTTTGTGTCCGGACTGCCATTGTCCGCAAGTAAGAAGGATGCGATTTGGGTTGTTGTTGATAGGCTGACTAAGTCGGCTCACTTTATCCCCGTACGTACGGATTTTTCATTGGATAAACTAGCCGAATTGTATGTTACTCAGATTGTGAGATTACATGGAGTACCTATTTCTATCGTGTCGGATAGAGATCCGAGATTCACCTCGCGATTTTGGAAGAAATTGCAAGAAGCTTTGGGTACCAAGCTGCATTTTAGCACCGCTTTTCATCCCCAAACCGATGGTCAATCCGAGCGGATAATTCAGATACTCGAGGATATGCTGAGATGCTGCATCCTTGAGTTTAGTGGTTCATGGGAACGGTAAGTACCTTTGATTGAATTCGCTTACAACAATAGTTTTCAATCAAGTATTAAGATGGCACCTTACGAGGCTTTGTACGGTCGTAAATGCCGTACACCATTGTTCTGGACCGAGCTAGGTGAAAGTAAAATTTTCGGAGTTGATTTGATTAAAGATGCCGAACAGAAAGTAAAAGTAATCCGTGAAAGTCTGAAGGCAGCCACAGATCGTCAGAAATCGTATGCGGATCTGAAACGGAAGGACATTGAATATCAGGTGGGAGATAAAGTATTCCTTAAAGTTTCGCCTTGGAAAAAGGTACTTAGGTTTGGCCGTAAGGGCAAGTTGAGCCCGAGATTCATTGGGCCGTACGAAATCTCCGAACGAGTGGGGCCAGTTGCGTATAGATTGATTTTGCCCCCTGAGCTTGAAAAGATTCACGATGTCTTTCATGTTTCGATGCTTCGACGCTATCGATCTGATCCGTTGCATATAATTAGCCCATCAGAGGTTGAAATTCAAGCCGATATGAGTTATGAAGAAGAACCGATACGTATCCTAGCTCGTGAGGTGAAGGAGTTGCGAAACAAAAGGGTTCCGTTAGTGAAGGTGTTATGGCTCAAACATGGGATTGAGGAAGCTACTTGGGAAACTGAGAGCTCGATGAAAGAACGATACCCAAACCTATTTACCGGTAAGATTTTCGGGGACGAAAATTTCTTAAGTGGGGGAGAGTTGTGACAGCCCTAATTCGACCCTAGTCAGAATGTGGTTTCGGGACCACAAAACCGAGACATAAAATTTAGTTAAAATTTTAGTTGCATATCATATATGTGTGATAGTACCTGTACAAAAATTTGATGTTTTAATTTTATATTATGAATGTGAATTATGCTTGAAAGGATCTAGTTGAAAGACTTAGAAAATTATGATAGGTAAATAAGTAATGACCAAATAGTATTAAAGTGGGAAAGTGTTGTCCTTGCATGTCAAATTAGCCAAACTAAAGCATAGTGGCCGGCCATGCTATGGGTGGAAACATGTCTCCAACATGTTATGCTAGTGATGTATGTTAAGAAAAATAAAATAATGAGCATGGTGATTAAATAATGAAAGGAAGGGTGATGGAAAAAAAAATAACATGGTCTCACCCCCTTGTTGCCGTGAATTGAAGAAAGAAAAAAAAAAGAGTTCATTCTTGAACATCCTTGGCCGAATAGAGGAAAAAAAGGAAGGGGAAAAAGGCTTGAGAAAATCGGCTATGGTGGTTTGCTAGACTAAGGTATGTTTGATATTATTCTTTGAGATTCATGTATATTTTAAGTTGTAAGTGAAAATCTACCTAGCCATGGTTCAAATTTTGTTAATTGATGGAGATGATATTCGGCCATGAATGTTACATTCTTGGTTGGTATTTTGATGTCTTTGGTGATGAGGTATGAAGATGGTTGATTTTGAGTGTTTAATAAAAAGGATGCATGAATTATTGTTAAATAATGGTCGAATGTAGCATGATTAAAGATGTGAATAAATTGAAGTTAAGGAGGTTGTCAATGAAAAATATGAGTTGGATGAGGCTTAAAGAATAAAAATCTAGGTGACTAGAGGTCAAGGACATTCGGCCATGGATGGTTGTATTTCTTTGATGTCGTTTTTGATGCTTTAGGGTATTGAGGGTTGATTATAGATGAGGTGAGTTTCTTGATTTAAAATTTGATGGATGTTAAGCTAGTTAGGCAACCAAAGGTTCGATATTTTTGTTATGTGGTTATATGTGCATTTCGGCCATGGTTTTTGTTTGAATTTGAGATTTGTAATGTGATTTTCCTAAATTGTCTATGAATTTTTGTTTGTTGATTTCATGGTAATGGTATATTGAATCCATGAAAATTTAGTAAGGTTGCATTCGGCAACTTGCTTGAAATTAAAAATTGATGTCTAAGCTTAGGTGATTTCGATGATGATATATATATATACACATAAGTATATTTAGTTGATTCGGCTTTGGTAGTTGCATGAGGTTATTAGCCGAATATACTAACATACATATACATGTGAAATTGGATTGTAAATATTTAGCAAGGTGGTTAAACTAGTTAAATTATTGATTTAGCTCAAGGAGCTAAAGGAGGTGAATCGAGCAAAGGCAAAGAAAAGGTTATCGAGTAGCCGAGTTGGAACCGTCTTACCCAACACGAGGTAAGTCATTAAGCATGTAGTTGGTATTATTTCAAATGGTCATAATGTGTATGTATTGATGCTGAATGGAATGAATAAATATACATATATATATATGCATGTACGTATGTGATGATGAAATTGTTGAATGAAAGAAAAGAGGTAAGATGTACTGAGTTGTTGATCTCGGCACTAAACGTGCGGGATAACCATTTATGACCATGAGATTGGCGCTAAGTGCGCGGGATTAAATTGTACAGCACTAAGTGTGTGATTCGACTATGTTGCACTAAGTTTGCGAAATGAATATGATGCACTAAGTGTGCGAATTGACCATGCGGCACTAAGTGTGCGAGTCTGACTATGTAGCACTAAGTGTGCGATTTGATTACGTAGCACTAAGTGTGCGAGTTGATTATATAGCACTGAGTGTGCGGGCTCAATATACATTCGTGAATCATTATGGACACTATGTGTGCGACACTATTGAGTCGATCGCGGACAGCGGATCGGGTAAGTGTCTTGAGTACATGGCTAATATGTGCTATGCTTATACTTGGTGTTGAGCTCGGTAAGTTGAACCTATGTGACAACTATACTTGAAGTCACGTACATAAAAATTTATCGTAGGATGGGTGAAAGGCCGTTTTGTTGTTTGATTGTAACGAAAATAAATTGATTTATGAAAATGCTTCAATGTCCTATTGATGAGTATATGGATTGTGAATGCATGAATTGATATGAAATTGAATCGATAGGTTGGAGGAACTATGGCATGGTTCGGTATGGATGGAGTAAATTGTCTCATTCCATTTTGTTTCCTCTTGTGATAATGTTATTGATGTATAGTAGTGCATTGCTTATGACTTACTGAGTTATAAACTCACCCGGTGTTTCCTTGTCACCCATTATAGGTTGCTTGGACTCATCTATTTTTTGCGGGGTCGGGCCGTCATCGAAGTCATCACACCGGATAGCAAGTTTTGGTACTTTCTTCTTAGTGTGCTTAGAAGATCATTTTGGCATGTATAAGCTAGTACGTTGTGTTTGAATTATGGCATGTAAACTTTAAGCCATGCGAAAAATGGCACGAATGTTCGATTGAGTTGGATCTAGGGTAGGCATGAAATGGACCTAGTTACTTTCGTAACAGATGCTGGCAGCAGCAGTGTCATGAGATTGAAAAATCACTAAAAATAGTAGGAGTGGAATTAATTGATGAATAAATTATGTAATCGAAGCTCGATGAGTCTGCTTTCATGAGGAAGTAACGAAAAGATCATATGGGCAGTATATTAGGAGATAATCAGATTTTTGTGGGACAGGGCCAGAACGGTTTTTGGATTCCCTGCTCCGACTTTGGAAATTCATTATAAATTAACCAGAGATAATTAGGGGTCGTACCATATATGTACAGATTCCTCTCTGAGTCTAGTTTTCATAGAAACAAACGGCATCAGTATTGAAGCCCCGTGCAGGGAGATATCCAAGTCGTAATGGGAAAAGGTCAGTGTAGTCGACCCCTGCAACTTGGGAGACTTTGACTAATAAACTGTACTAATTGGCCCAACAAAAAATTCTAGAAAAAAATACATAGATGGGCACATGAGTCTAGTTTCTGGGAAAAATTACGAAACTGATTTTCGAGTTACGAAACTCAAGATATGATTTTTAAAACGACTAGTACACAGATTGGGCAGTGCCTGGAAAATAAGTTTTGTAAGGGGTTAAAGTCAGTTAACACCTCGTGTTCGACTCCGGTGTCGGTTTCGGGTTCGGGGTGTTACATGTACAGCCTCAACGATCTGTCCTTCTTCTTAACAAATAGAACCGGTGCACCCTAAGGAGAGAAACTAGGTTGAGCAAAACCTCTGTCAATCAACTCTTGCAATTGTACTTTCAGCTCTTTCAATTCAGTAGGAGTCATTCTGTAAGGTGCTATAGATATAGGTGCTGTACCCAGAACAAGATCTATAGAGAATTCCACTTCTTTATCTGATGGTAAACCAGGTAATTCTTTTGGGAATACATCAGGAAATTCACATACAATTGGGATTGACTGGATCTTTGACTCAGATACTCTAGTATCCAACACAAATGCTAAATAAGCGTTATAACCTTTTCTGACATATTTCTGTGTTGACATTGTAAAAATCACATTAGGTAGTCCATCTAGTTTATCAGATTCAGCATGAAGCAATTCACCATTCTCACATTTCAATACAATATATTTCTGCTTACAATTTACCACTGCATCATATCTGGTTAACCAATCTATTCCTAAGATCACATCAAATTCATCAAATGGCAATAACATCAAGTCAGCCAAAAAGCAATAAACTTTTACCATCAAAGGACAGTTTTTACAAACTTTATCCACCATAGCACACTGGCCTAGGGGGTTTGAAACTTTAACCACAAATTCAGTGAATTCAACAGGTAAATTTTTAACAGACACTAAGTTTGTGCATATGTATGATTGTGTGGAACTAGGATCAATCAATGCAGTAATATCAGTATCAAGTAGAGAAAATGTACCAGTAATGACATCTGGCTTAGAGGCATCTTCTCTAGCACGAATAGCATATGTTCTTGCAGGTGGTCGTGCCTCAGATCTATTTGTTGTATCCTTTATAATACCTCGACTACCATTAACATTGTCAGGTTGGCAGGGTGGTCTGCCTCTCAAGATAGGATTACTTAGCTTTCGAGTTCGCTCTATCTCCTTCTCAACTCTTTCTAGACAATCTTTGAGAAAATGGTCAAGTGAACCACATCCGAAATAAGCTCCACTTCTAAACCAACATTCGCCATGATGAAACTTGTTACAATGTTTACATTTTGATTTGGGATTATCGACACTACCCACACTGGTCACAGATGGAGATGAAGACCACAGGTTAGAACGTTGAGCGCCCCGCTCTCTTCCAGAATATCTCATAGAGCTGGTCTGTAATAGTCCGATTTGACCCTAGTCAGAACAGTGGTTTCAAGACCACGTAACCGATTTTGAAAAATATTTTAATGTTATTTTCTATGTCTGGGATATCTGAAATTACATCTGCGAAATTTCTATGATTTAATTTACCTATTTCTGTGCTCAATTATGAAAAAGGATTAAACCGCGTAAAGTGTAAAAGTTGAGTGCTAAATGTTAAAGCACCTATTTGGCTTGGCTTTTAAAATAAAGATCCTTGCATGTCAAATTTACCATTTATATTAATGGTAGACAATGATGGACATTAGTTGGTAGAAATTTAATCGTATATGCCATGGGCAAATTCATAAAAGGTGAAATAATGTTAATTAAAATAAAAACAAAACAAAGGGTAGCCATATTATCATGCGTGTTAGCCGAAAATCAGCAAAAGAAAGAAGTGTTTGAGGCTTTTGTACATTCGGCACTTTGGTAGCTAAATTGAGGTATGAAATTTGTTTAGTTTTTGATAATTTCTATGTTTCTGTGATCGTTGCTTCGTGTTCTTCAAAACCCATGTTTGAATTTCTGTTCCTCTTAATGATTTTATGAAATGCCATTGTTGATATCATGAGTTTTGAAATGTTTATGGATGAATTATGAAGGCTTGGTAGATGATTTATAAGTTTTGTCTTCGAATTTTGATGAAATAGAGCTATTTGAGCTAATTTGTGAAAATGAGATTTTGAAGGACTAAATTGTGAATTAAATATGTTATTTGGGCTTGTATGGAAGCCATGTATAGTCTTGGTGAATTTTTCAAATTTGTGATTTAGTGAAAATTAGACTAAATTCTGAAAGTGTGAAAATGTAAGGACTAAAATGAAAAGTTCCCTAAATATGTGTTCATGGATTATTTTGAGTGAAATGATGATTGAATGGTTAAATTTGAATTGCATTAGATCAAGAACAAAGAAAATCGGACTTAGATCGAGGGAAGTCCAAAATAGTTGAATACTCGACTCGTTCCATCCGAAATCTGTACGAGGTAAGTCAAATTACAATTACGTGTTAAACTGACTAAATTCTGCATATACAAACTATAATTTGTATTAGATGGACTTTAGAGCCTGATGAATACCTTTTGAATAAATTCTGTTAATATGTTGGTATCCGAAAAGCTCTGTATGCTTCTAAAGAAACGTTGACATCTATCTGAGATATCGTGTAAGACCGTGTCTGGGACACAGGCCTCGATTGATATTTTTGTATAAGACCATGACTGGGACATCGACATCGTATTTGATTTTGTGTAAGACCCTGTATGGGACAGAGGCATCAATATTGAATTACATGTAAGACCACGTCTGGGACGTCAGCATTGTACTTGTTTATGAGTATCTGTATCATTTCTGAACCGTCTGATGATAGCGTACGAAATATAAGAATGAGTATATGAAATATATAATCTACACAAGTACATTGGTATTGTACTAAATTTCTGAATATGAAAGACTATGTCTCTGTGAAATATGTATGGAATTTGGAAATGAAGCATGACATTCATGCAAAAAAAGAGCATGGTTAAGCTTATGAATTATTCTATGAAATGGCTATGAATATTTACTGTTGAATTGCACTTATATGTTTTAGTAGTTAGACCAATTGTATTTGGCTTACTAAGCTCTTTGTAGCTTACTCTGTGTGATTTTTGTCTGTTTTACAGTTATCGTAGCTACTGAAGGCTCGGGGATAGTCTAGGATCGTCACCACACTATCGACCTCATTTTGGTACTTTTGAAAGTGTAAATATTTTAAAGTATGGCATGTATAGGCTAGAAGGTCTATGTATTAAGTTTTGATTTGTAAATATATGTTATGCCATGAAAGTTGGCTAGCAAATGGTACGTTTGTGTTAAGTTTTGATATGGTTTTGAATGGGTTATTGAATGATGATGATTTAGTTGTAATGAAGCATGTTTTGAGCATGGAAATGGCTAAAAATTGTTGCATGAATGTTGTTTAACATTGCTAGTAGGAAAGACCTATTTAGGGGTGGCAAGTTGGCTTAAACCAAGCCTGCATCGTGCCACATGGTCAGGGGACACGGGCATGCCTTGTGACCATGTAAGAAAGGCAGTAACCTCTTAAAAATCACATGGTTTTGACATACGGGAGTGTCATATGGCCGTGGGCATAAGTTAGTAGCTAACTAAATATCACACGGCCATAGCACACGGGTGTGCCTAATGGCCGTGGGTAAAAGTCAGTATGGGTGCCTTGTTTGGCATGGTTGGTTCACATGGGTCTGTCTAATGCCCGTGTGAGGCTCACGGCCTGGTCACACGGACGTGTGACCTCAACAGAAGTGAAATTTTCTCTGAAGTCTAAAATTTTTTTATGCGTTCGGTTTAGTTCTGACTATTCTTAAAAGTATATTTTAGGTCTCGTAGACCATCTTAAAAGATGTTTGCATAGGCAATGATGTTATATGATAATTGTGATTCTGAATTGGTCTGAAATGTTCTGTCTATCTGGTAATGCCCATTACCTATTCCGGGGACGGTTAGTTATAGGGGTGTTACATTTAGTTGGTATCAGAGCTATGGTTTAGTCGGTTCTAGGACTACCATAGCGTATGTGAGTCTAGCTATACATGCCATATATCTGAATCTGTGATAGTGTGATGACTCCTAACATTGAAATGTGCTTTTATATAGCAAATGGATCCCGATAGAGCTGTAGCTAACGATGTAGAAAGCAATGCACCTACTCCCGCGTAGGGGACGGTGCAATCTAATTCTAGACCGACTACGAGTAGCTGTGATAGTGAGGCTAAGCAAGCCTTCTATCAGATGATGAATGAATGGTTCACCCAATACATTAGAACCAATCTGATTGTACAACAACCTCCACCCCCGGTTAATCCTTCTCAAACTCCTAGTATGCCACAAGTAAATCCAGTACAGTTGAGTAGACCACCAGTTGATAAGATTAGAAAGTATAGGGCTGAAGAGTTTCGAGCCACAACAAATGATGATGCTGAAAGAGCCGAATTCTGGTTAGAGAATACAATACGAGTGTTTGATGAAATGTCTCTGAATCCTGAGGAATGTGTAAAGTGTGCTATTTCACTTCTTAGAGATACGGTGTATCATTGGTGGAAAAATTTGACGTCTGTGATTCCGAGTGAACGAGTTATGTGGGATTTCTTCCAATCTGAATTCCGGAAGAAATATATCAGTCAGAGATTTATTGATCAGAAACGTAAAGAGTTTCCTGAGCTTAAACAAGAGCGTATGTCTGTTACTGAATATGAACGTGAATTTGTGAGATTGAGCCAGTATGCTCGTGAATGTGTATTGAATGAAGCAATAATGTGCAAAAGGTTTGAAGATGGACTAAACGAAGATATCCGTCTATTAATTGGGATTTTGGAAATTAAAAAAATGGTAGTGCTTGTTGAGCGAGCTTGTAAAGCCGAAGAATTAAGTAAAGAGAAAAGAAAAGCTAATTCTGAAGCTAGAAATTGTAGAAAGAGATCCTTAAGTAGATCATTTTCGTCTGTGTTAAAGAAATTCCAAGATGATCAAAGCCGTCCAAATGCTAATGTGAGACATTCGAATCGAGATCGAGCTAGATCGCATTTAAATTTCAGAACTCCTGTTACTTCTGTTGCAAGTGTCGGGAATGTCTGGTCTGAGAGACCTGAATGTAAACACTATGGTAAAAGACATCCGAAAAATTGTAGATTGAATGACCGAGCCTGTTTCCAATGTGGATCTCTAGACCATTTTGTAAGAGATTGTTCTGAACCTGTTGAGTAAAAGAATGTACAGAATCTGGGACCGAGCAACACTTCAGCTAGAGGTAGACCTTCCAGAAATACGGGAAATGTTAGTGGTGGTCAAAGAGCTACTAGGGATACTGTTGTTAGATCTGAGGCCAGAACATCTACCAGAGCCTATGCTATCCGAGCTCGTGAGGAAGCCTCGTCTCCAGACGTATTACTAGTACTTTTACTCTTATGATACTTCTGTGATTGCATTGATAGACCCTGGATCAACACTTTCTTATATTTGTATGAATTTAGTGCACAGTAAGACTTTTCTTGTAGAGTCTATTGAATTCATAATTAGAGTATCGAACCCCTTAAGCAAAAGTGTCCTGGTTGATCTGCAAGAATTGCCCGTTAATGATCCAAGATATTTGTTTTCCTGCTGATCTGATGCTTTTACCTTTCGATGAATTTGATATAATTCTGGGAATGGATTGGTTGAATTTGCACGATGCTATTGTGAATTGCAAACGAAAATTCATTGATTTAAGGTGTAAGAATGATGAGATAATTCAAATTGAGTCTAGTGATCTGAATGGACTACCAGCGGTGATATCTATAATGAAAGCACGGGAATATGTGAAGAAAGGTTGTGAAGCCTACTTAGTTTATATGATAGGTTCGAAAGTGAATGATAAGAAAGTTGAATCTGTTCCTTTTGTTTGTGAATTTTCTTATGTGTTTCCTAAAAAACTACCTGGTTTGCCTCCGATTCTAGAAGTTGAGTTTGGCATTGAATGTGTACCTGGTACTACTCTGATTTCGATAGCTCCATATAGAATGGCTCCAACCGAGTTATAGGAATTAAAATCTCAATTGTAAGAGTTGACAGATCAAGGATTTACTATACTGAGCTTTTCACCATGGGGTGCTCCTGTTCTGTTTGTGAAAAAGAAATATGGCATAATGAGAATGTGTATTGATTACCATCAGCTTTACAAAGTGACTATAAAGAACAAATATCCTCTGCCTAGAATTGATGACTTATTCGATCAGTTGAAATGTGCCACTGTGTTTTCAAAGATAGATCTGAGATCAGGTTACTATCAGTTGCGAGTAAAGGACTCTGACATTCTAAAAACTACTTTCAGAACAAGGTACGGGCATTATGAATTTTTAGTTATGCCTTCTGGATTAACGAATGCACTTGCTATCTTTATGGATTTGATGAACATAATTTTTAGACCGTATTTAGATCAATATGGTGTTGTATTCATTGATGATATATTGATTGATTCACGTGATGAATCTAAGCATGCCGAGCATCTGAGAATAGTGCTACAAACTCTGCGAGATAAACAGTTGTATGCAAAGTTCAGTAAATGTGAATTCTGGTTGCGAAAAGTTGGTTTCTTGGGTCATATTGTATCAGCATCTGGTATCCGAGTTGATCCGAGTAAAATTTCAGCTATTCTGGATTGGAAGCCTCCGAGGAATGTATCTGAAGTCCATAGTTTTCTGGGACTTACCGGTTATTATAGACGATTTGTAAAAGATTTCTCTGTGATAGCTGTTCCGTTGACAAAATTACTTCAAAAAGATGTGAAATTTGAATGGTCTGAGAAATGTCAGAAAAGTTCTGATCGGTTAAAAGCTCTGTTAACTGAAGCTTCGGTGTTGGTACAACCTGAGTCAGGTAAAGAATTTGTTGTTTACAGCGATGCTTCGTTGAACGGACTAGGTTGTGTTTTAATGCAAGAAGGAAAGTTGTTGCTTATGCTTCAAGACAGTTGAAGCCGCATGAGAAGAACTATCTGACACACGATCTTGAGTTAGTTGCCATTGTGCTTGCTTTGAAGATCTAGCGTTACTATCTATTTGGTGAGAAATGTCACGTGCTTTCTGATCATAAAAGTCTGAAGTATTTAATTATACAAAAGGATTTGAATCTGCGATAGAGAAGATGGTTAGAACTGTTAAAAGACTATGAACTTGTGATTGATTATCACCCGGGAAAAGAAAATGTTGTTGCTGATGCTTTGACTCAAAAATTGTTATTTGCTTTGAGTGCAATGAATGCTCATTTAGTTCTATCTGATGATGGTTCAGTTTTAGCTGAATTAAAAGCAGGGCCCTTGTTCTTGCAGTAGATTATCGAAGCTCAGAAAATTGATAATGAGATTATCGCTAAACGAGTTCAGTGTAATTCTGATTATGATTCTGGATTCCGAATAGATGTTGATGACTTTCTGAGGTTCAGAAATAGACTTTGTGTTCCGAGAAATCTAGAGTTGATTTAAATGATTGTGAGTGAAGCTCATAGTAGAAGATTTTCGGTACATCCGGGAAGTACGAAAATGTAAAATGACTTGAAACAACATTATTGGTGGTTTGGAATGAAAAGAGATATCTCTGATTTTGTTTCTAAATGTTTAATGTGTCAGCAAGTTAAAGCTGAACATCAGGTGCCATCTGGGTTATTACAATCGATTATGATTCCGGAGTGGAAACGGGATCGAGTGACCATGGATCTTGTTTCAAGTTTGCCTCTGTCTCCGAGAAAGAAAGATTCGATATGGGTTGTAGTTGATAGATTGACGAAGTCAGCTCATTTTATTCCAGTACGATCTAATTTCTCACTTGATAAATTAGCTGAGCTTTATATTTCTGATATTGTGAGATTGCATGGTGTACCGTTGTCGATAGTGCCTGATAGAGATCTGAGATTTACATCGCGATTCTGGAAGAAATTGCAAGATGCTCTGGGTACTAAATTGCATTTTAGCACTGCTTTTCATCCGCAAACAGATGGTCAATTTGAATGGATTATTCAGATATTCGAGGATATGTTGAGATGTTGCATTCTTGAGTTTAAAGGTACATGGGAACAATATTTACCTTTGATTGAATTTGCTTATAATAATAGTTTTCAGTCGAGCATCAAAATGGCACCGTACGAAGCCTTATACGGTAGAAAGTGTAGAACTCTGTTATACTGGTCTGAGCTCAGTGAGAATAAGATTTACGGTGTTGATCTGATAAAAGAAACAGAACAGAAAGTGAAAGTAATCCGAGATAGTTTGACAGCTACATCTGATCGTCAGAAATCTTATGCGGATTTAAAATGAAAAGATATTGAATTTGAGATTCGTGATAAAGTGTTTCTAGAAGTATCTCCGTCGAAGAAACTGTTCTGATTTGGTAAAAAGGGGAAATTGAGTCCGAGGTTCATCGGACCGTATGAAATCATAGAGCGAGTTGGGCCGGTTGCTTATAGGTTGAGGCTACCATCTGAGTTAGAAAAGATACATAATGTATTTCATGTATCGATGCTTCGACGGTACAGATCTGATCCATCTCATGTGATATCCCCTTCTAATATTAAAATCCAATCTGATATGACTTACGAAGAAAAGTTGATTCTTATTTTAGTCCGTGAAGTTAAAGAATTACGAAATAGGAAAAATCCTTTAGTTAAAGTGATGTGGCATCATCACGGTGTTGAAGAGGTTACGTGGGAGCCTGAAGATTCAATGAGGCAACAATATTCGAATCTGTTTAAGGTAAGATTTTCGAGGACGAAAATCCCTAAAGGGGAGAATTATAACAATCCGGTTTTGACCCTAGTAGGAACAGTGGTTTAGAGACCATGTAACTGATTCTAAAAAATATTTTAATGTTATTTTCTGTGTCTGTGATATGTGAAATTACATCTGCGAAATTTCTGTGATTTAATTTGCCTGTTTCTGTGCTTAATTATGAAAAAGGATTAAATCGCGTAAAGTGTAAAAGTTGAGTGCTAAATGTTAAAGCACCTATTTGGCTTGGCTTTTAAAATAAAGGTCCTTGCATGTCAAATTTACCATTTATATTAATGGTAGACAATGATGGACATTAGTAGGTAGAAATTTAATGGTATATGCCATGGGCAAATTCGTAAAAGGTCAAATAATGTTAATTAAAATAAAAACAAAACAAAAGGTAGCCATATTATCATGCATGTTAGCCGAAAATCAGCAAAAGAAAGAAGGGTTTGAGGCTTTTGTACATTCGGCACTTTGGTAGCTAAATTGAGGTATGAAATTTGTTCGGTTTTTGATAATTTCTACGTTTCTGTAATCGTTGCTTCGTGTTCTTCAAAACCCATGTTTCAATTTCAGTTTCTGTTAAAGATTTCATGAAATGCCATTGTTGATATCATGAGTTTTGAAATGTTTATGGATGAATTATGAAGGCTTGGTAGATGATTTATAAGTTTTGTCTTTGAATTTTGATGAAATAGAGCTATTTGAGCTAATTTGTGAAAATGAGGTTTTAAAGGACTAAATTATGAATTAAATATGTTATTTGGGCTTGTATAGAAGCCATGTATAGTCTTGGTGAATTTTGCATATTTGTGATTTTGTGAAAAATAGACTAAATTGTCAAAGTGTGAAAATGTAAGGGCTAAAATGAAAAGTTCCCTAAATATGTGTTCATGGATTATTTGAGTGAAATGAATGATTGAATGGTTGAATTTAAATTGTATTAGATCAAGAACAAAGAAAATCGGACTTATATCGAGGGAAGTCCAAAATAGTTGAATAGTCGACTTGTTCCGTCAGAAATTCGTACAAGGTAAGTCAAATTACAATTACGTGTTAAACTGACTAAATTCTGCATAGAAAAACTTTAATTTGTATTAGATGGCCTTGAGAGCCTGATGAATACCTTTTGAGTAAATTCTATTAATATGTTGGTATCCGAAAAGCTCTGTATGCTTCTAAAGGAATGTTGACATCTATCTGAGATATCGTGTAAGACCGTGTCTGGGACACAGGCCTCGATTGATATTTACGTATAAGACCATGCCTGGGACATCGGTATCGTTCTAATTTCGTGTAAGACCCTGTCTGGGACAGAGGCATCAATATTGAATTACATGTAAGACCACGTCTGGGACGTCGGCATTGTACTTGTTTATGAGTATCTGTATCATTTCTGAACCGTCTGATGATAGCGTACGAAATATGAGAATGAGTATATGAAATATATAATCTACACAGGTACACTGGTATCGTACTAAATTTCTGAATATGAAAGACTATGTCTCTATGAGATATGTATGGAATTTGGAAATGAAGCATGACATTCATGCAAACAAATGAGCATGGTTAAGCTTATGAATCATTCTATGAAATGGCTATGAATCTTTACTGTTGAATTGTACTTATATGTTTTAGTAGTTAGACCAATTGTATTTGGCTTACTAAGCTCTTTGTAGCTTACTCTGTTTGATTTATGTCTATTTTATAGTTATCGTAGCTACTAAAGGCTCAGGGATACTCTAGAATCGTCACCACACTATTGAACTCATTTTGGTACTTTTGAAAGTGTAAATATTTTAAAGTATGGCATGTATAGGCTAGAAGGTCTATGTATTAAGTTTTGATTTGTAAATATATATTATGCCATGAAAGTTAGCTAGAAAATGGTACGTTTGTGTTCAATTTTGATATGGTTTTGAATTGGTTATTGAATGATGATGATTTAGTTGTAATGAAGTATGTTTTGAGCATGGAAATGGCTGAAAATTATTGCATGAATGTTTTTTAACATTGCTATTAGGAAAGACCCATTTAGGGGTGGCAAGTTGGCTTAAACCAAGCCTACATCGTGCCACACGGTCAGGGGACACGAGCATGCCTTGTGACCGTGTAAGAAAGGCAGTAACCTCTTAAAAATCACACAGTTTTGACACACGGGTGTGTCATATGGCCGTGAGCATAAGTCAGTAGCTAACGAAGTATCACACGGCCATAGCACACAGGCGTGCCTAATAGTTGTGGGTGAAAGTTAGTATGGGTGTCTTGTTTTGGCACGATTGGTTCACATAGGTGTATCTAATGCCCGTGTGAGGCACACAACCTGGTCACACGGGCATGTGACCTCAACAGAAGTGAAATTTTCTCTGAATTCTAAAAATTTTTGTATGCGTTCAGTTTAGTTCTGACTATTCTTAAAAGTATGTTTTAGGTCTCGTAAACCATCTTAAAAGATGATTGCTTATGCAATGATGTTATATGATAATTTTGATTCTGAATTGGTCTAAAGTGTTCTGTCTGTCTAGTAATGCCCCTTACCTATTCCAGCGACGGTTACGGGATAGGGGTGTTACATGGTCACACGATCATAATACTTCTTGAATTTCTTAAAATAAAATGAATGTGACTTACTCATGGTTCTTTTTCCAGAAACCCGAGCTTCTCTTTTGGCTTGTTCCTTTTCTTTACTCAGTTCCTTCACTTTGTGTGCTTTCAAGAATCGCAATTAATAACTTGATATCTTCATTTAGGCCCTCTTCAAAGTGTTTACACATTTCAGCCTCGGTTAAAACCCATTCTTTGGCATACTTGCTCAGTCGAACAAATTCCCATTCATATTTAGATACGATCATGTTTCCTTGTTTGAGCTCTAGAAATTCATTCCTTTTCTGATCCATAAATCTCTAACTAACATACTTCTTCCTGAATGTAGCCTCGAAGAATTCCCACGTGACATTCTCCCTCGGTACTACTGAAGTTATGGTATTCCACCAAGGATAAGTTGTATCTTTCAGTAGAGATACTGCACATTTTAGACATTCAGTAGGTGTACAAGACAATTCATCAAAAATCCGGATAGTGTTCTCTAGCCAAAACTCAGCCTTTTCCGGATCATCATCTGCGGTAGCTCTAAATTCTTCCACCCTATGCTTGTGGATTTTAACTATCGAAGGCTTACCAATTTTAACAGGTTTAGCACCCTGCGGTACCTCAGGGATCTATTGGAGAGCATGTGGGGAGGTTGTTGTACAGCAAGGTTTGTTCTCAAGTACTGAGTAAACCATTTATTCATCATTTGAAAGAAGGCTTGTTTTCCCTCCTCACTTCAGCCTTCAGAAACAAGCCTTTCACTACCAGACGCAGACGTAACTCTTTGTACTAAAGCTGAAGCATTGCTCTCAGTTTCCTTGAATTTAGCTCTAGTTCAGTTAGATGACATTACTATATGAAAAACAAATTTTAAAATGACCAAGAGTCATCACACTATCACAATTTATATAATGACATGTATAGCTAAACTCGTGTTCGCTACGTCAAATTTGAGAATCGGCTAAACTACAGCTCTGATACCACTAAATATAACACCCTTAACCCATACCCTTCACTGAAATAGGGTTTTAGATCATTACCAGAACATTCAAAATATTTTTTCCATTAATCTACATAAATTACTATTCATTTACCGAGATCAACCATAACGCCCCTTGATCGGGCCCTCGAGACCCAATACGAACATTAGAATCAAGTCAGGACTTAATCGGACCTCTAAGAATTTTTTGTGAAATTACAAAATTTTTCCAAGGTGCAAGGCTCACATGCTTGTGTGGTCCAAGGGACATGCCCATGTGACCCTCGGACATGCCCATGTTAGAGTCCGTGTTTGACCCTGTGTAACTTTCTGACTTGCACACACGGCCATGCCACATTTTCGTGTGCTAGGTCGTGTGGTTAATTAATTCAATTCAAAAATAGGTGCAGGTTTCACATGGCCAAGACACACGCCCATGTTCTAAACTGTGTGGCATACACGGTTGAGAAACACGCCAGTGTCTCTGTCCGTGTGCCCAATTCTGATCATTTTGTTTCTCAAAATTAAGGTGCAAGGGACACACGGCCTAACCACATGCCCATGTTGCCAGGCCATGTGTCACACACAATCTAGTCACACGCCCGTGTGGACAAAATGACGCCATTTCTAGCTCCATTTCTTAACCAAATTTTCACCCAAGACTTGCACATGAAACACACATCCAATACCAACCAATCCAAGCATTCAAAATAGACAATTTTATCATTCATCATAGCATACCATTACATGCATATGTGGCTGTAAACTTACCTTGGATGAACTTAGGCATTACACAACATTGATCACATATTCTTAACATATCTCATGTGTAAATATATATCATGATAATCTACTTAATAATACCAAAATGAACAATTACTAGCCATTCCAATGGCTAGATTACAAAATAACATTTAAAGCCACTATTGGCCAAATTGTCCTATACATGCCATTATACCAAAATGATTTCACTAAGTATACCCAAAATGACTAGTTGATAGTGTGACAATGCTCCAACGATCTCCAACCCTCGCGAGCTTCTGAGCACTATAAAACAGTGGAAAATAAAATGGAGTAAGCATTACATGGTTCGTAAGTTCATATAATGGAAACTAAACTTACCAATCTTGCTTATTAAATCTAGGCATACAATGTTATGTTTCCATCCATTTGGCTAAATTTTCCTAATCTCATACGTTCAATCAAACATGTTAGTCACCAAAATCTTTATATCAATAAAGTAACATACATGAGCTCATCAAGCAATATTCTTTCAAGTCATTATCATATCATCTCAAGATTTTCGTGTCATGTCAAGAGTTATATGTCCATTGAATCATTGAACTCCAATGGATGCTCAAGTAGTACACTTGAAGTGTACGATTCAATAATCTGTCAATTTCATGTTCAAGGGTACCCATTAGGGCACTTAACCAAGAAACACTCGCTTGAGCCACATATCGTATAACAAGGTTACCAGTCCAGGCTAAATCATTTATATAACGTAAGCTCAAAGGAGCTCGATTAGGATTACCAGTCCAGGCTAAACCCTAATCATAACGTATGCTCGAGAGGTATTATATCGGGATTACCTGTCCGGGCTAAATCCTTTATATAACAAGGTCAATGGATTATTCATCTGAGCTAAATCTCGCCTGCAACAAATACATGACCTTATTAGTTTCAGAAAAGCGCAAATAATCATCGAAATTCACATTCAATTAGGACTTAACCCTTTATCACCATTTCAAGCATGTATCAATTTCCCATCATAGTATACAATTAAAGCACATTAACATAAATCACATTACATACTAACACAACATTCAATTAACATAATTACATGCTGATGCGTGACATTCGTGATAGGTTTTAAAGATTTATAAATGAATCGTTCTTGAAACTAACTTATTATCATGATTAAGGCAAGTGTACCTATCGAACAGTAGTATAGTTCAACAAGACTGGATTGTCGAACCTAAAGGAACCACGAGTACTAGTATTTACTTCTTTTTTATTATCTAGCCTAAAAATTAAGAGGTTTGGTTATCTAAACTAATTATTAAACTAAGAATGCACAGAAAGAAAATTTGGTAAAATACTTTTGCGAAAATTTGATTGATTAAGACAATACCTAAGGAAAAATCCACCTAGACTTCACTTGTTATTTGACTCTGAATTAGACGATTTATTCGTTTGACTTGATCCGTAGAAATCCCTAAGTTATATTATTATCTCTCTTGAGACTAATAACTCTAACCCTGGGTTGAACAATTGAAATCTCTTTCTAATTAACACCCTAGAATTGCATTAACTCGATCTATGGATTCCCTTACTAGGTTTCACCCTAATCTGATAAAATCTTATCACCCTATCTCTAGGGTGCAATCAACTCAGCTTATGACAAATTTACTCTTATACAGGGTCTATTCCTCCTCTGAATAAGAGCTTAACTTGAATCAATATCCTGGAATATCAAAGCAAGAATTAAGAACACATAATTA
Source organism: Gossypium hirsutum (assembly GCF_007990345.1). Classification (NCBI taxonomy): domain Eukaryota; kingdom Viridiplantae; phylum Streptophyta; class Magnoliopsida; order Malvales; family Malvaceae; genus Gossypium; species Gossypium hirsutum. The sequence goes on from NC_053429.1 coordinate 42,824,806, forward strand.
AGAACAAGTCAAATATTTATCATACAATTCAGATAATAATAACAAAATCTGTCTTAGGTTTCATTCCCCTTAGGTATTTGGGGGGTTTAGTTCATACTTATGAAAGAAAACATCTCAAAAGCATAAAGATAAAAAAACATAAGAAAACACAAAAAACTCCTAAAGGAACTTGAAGGGAGATCTTCAGTCTTGATGATGTATCCAGCTTCTGAGATGGATCAATTGGCTACCCTTGAGTAATTCCTTGCTTCCTACTCTGTGTTCCCCTCTTAAGTGCCTCCTCAAGTGTTTAAATAGGCTTTTAGATGCCTAAGAGCCCTAAAAATTGGCCTTTTCTGAATAGGACTATACTTGGGCTCGGCAGGGGCACGCCCATGTGCGATTACTCCAGCCCGTGGTCAAGGCTTTTGAATAGGCACGGGCATGTAGTCTACCCGTGTAAGTCGTGCTTCAATCCTACCAAATGGACATGGCTATGTGACACACCCGTGTGAGGAAGTCCAGGCCGTGTTGATTTCCCACGTGGGTCTATTTTCTCCTTTTTCGGCCCATTTCTCGCTCTTTTTACTATCCTATGCTCTCCTAAGTATAAAACATGAAATTAAAGAATTAGGAGCATCGAATTCACCAAATCTAAGGAGAAAGCATTCATAAATGGGCTAAGCATGGGATAAAAATATGTATAAATTACGGTTTATCAAATACTCCCACACTTAAGCATTTGCTTGTCCTCAAGCAAAATCCTCAACTCACAATCAAAATTGTGACAGCCCAAAATTGACCCTAGTCGGGAAGTGGTTTCGGGACCGCTAAACCGAGTCATAAAAATAATTAACCGTCATAATTGATGCTCATTATATGTACATGTGCATGTGTGAAAATTTCATGTTTGAATTTTGTTTAATTGTAGGTGAATTTTAGTAAATAGGACTTATGTGAGAAAATTTTGAAATGTGATAGGTCAAAGCATAAGGATCTATTAGTGCATGAAATAAAAAGGGGGGACTTGCATGTCAATTTCCCCCCTAATTAGTAGTGGCCGGCCATGACAAGCATGGTAGACCAAGTGTGATGGGCAAGAACATGTCATAAACATGTTGAGTTAGTGTTTCATGGGAAGTATGATAAAATAAGGAGCATGGGCATAAAATAATGAAAGGGAATATGATGAAAACAAAAAAAAAAGTGTGTGGTTGTTCCCCCCCCCCATTTGGCTGAAACTAGAAAGAAAAAACAAAAAAAAGTGTCCATCTTTCTTCATTTCCCTTGGCCGAATGTTCTAAGGAAGAAAGAAAAACAAGTTGTGTTCTTTGGTTCTTCTTGGCCGAATTGAAAAGAAAAAGAAGAAATTGAAGTTAAGGCATTTGGTCACCTTTAAGTTGATTAAGAAGCTCTTGAATATTCGGTGCCTAGGGGAAAAGTTTCTAAGAAGTTTGGCCATGCATGTAACTAGATTGAGGTATGTTTGATATTATTCTTTGAGATTCATGTATATTTTAAGTTGTAAGTTTGAAATCTACCTAGCCATGGTTCAAATTTTGTTAATTGATGGAGATGATATTCGGCCATGAATGTTACATTCTTGGTTGGTATTTTGATGTCTTTGGTGATGAGGTATGAAGATGGTTGATTTTGAGTGTTTAATAAAAAAGATACATGAATTATTGTTAAATAATGGTCGAATGTAGCATGATTAAAGATGTGAATAAATTGAAGTTAAGGAGGTTGTCAATGAAAAATATGAGTTGGATGAGTTTTAAAGAATAAAAATTTAGGTGACTAGAGGTCAAGGACATTCGGTCAAAGGCTTGTGTGCTAGCAAAATCGGCCTAAATGTCGTTTTGATGTGTTGAATTGAGTAAGCTAGATGTTGGAACACATAAGGATTCGACCTTCTAAAACAATAGAGATAAGTGTATGAAAGGCTAAGTTTAAGTAGTAAGGCCGAATAGGTTGTAGATAAGGCACTTGTGAGTTCTTGGCCAAGCAATTGACAAATTAAATTAGAGTTCTTGTGACGTATAATGTCAAGTCTAACTTGGTATATTTGGCCACCTAATTAAGTACATCGGTGGTGTTGAATGTAATCTTACACATTCGGCCATATGGGGTAAAAATGGGTCGAGTGTTCATGAGATGAAATTAGGTGTTTAAATGATGTTATAGTTGACATTGTGCATATATACATGCATTCGGCCATCTAATTGAGTATGAAGGTGGTGTTAAATCTAATTGTGATGCCCATTCCGAAGTATATTTATATATACATATATATATACATAAGTATGCCCATTTGTGATGTTACCTTTAATTATGTGTATAATCGACTAAATGGGTAATTAGTGAGGATGGTTGCCGAATATACAGAAATACATATGCATGTGTAATTGAATTATGAATGTTTAGCAAGATGGTTAAACTAGTTGATTTATTGATTAAGCTCAAGGATTTAAAGGAGGAGAATCAAGCAAAGGCAAAGAAAAGATCATCGAGTAGCCGAGTTGGAACCGTCTTACCCAACACAAAGTAAGTCATTAAGCATATAGTTTGTATTAATTTAAATGGTCATAACGTCTATGTAATGATGCTGAATGGAATGATAAATATATATACATGTATGCATGTGGTGATGAAAGTGTCGAATGAAAAGAAAAGAGGTGAGATGTATTGAGTTGTTGATCTCGGCACTAAGTGTGCGGGTATAAACATTTATGATCATGAGATTGGCACTAAGTGTGCGGGTTTAAATTGTACAGCACTAAGTGTGCGAGTTTGATTATATAGCACTAAGTGTGCGAGTTGATTATATAGCACTGAGTGTGCGGACTTAATATATACTTTTGAATCACTATGGACACTAAGTGTGCGACATTATTGAGTTGATCACGGACAGCGGATCGGGTAAGTACCTTGAGTTCATGGCTAATAGGCGCTATGTTTATATTTGGAGTTGAGCTTGGTAAGTTTGAACCTATGTGACAATTATAATTGAAGTCACGTACATAAGATTTATCGTGGAATAGGTGAAAGGTCGTTTAGTTGTATGATTGTAACGAAAATACAATGATGTATGAAAATGCCTCAAATATCCTATTGATTAGTAAATGGAATGTGAATGCATGACTTGGTATGAGATTGAACCGATAGGTCTAAGGAACTATGGTATGGTTCGGTATGGATGGAGTAACTAGCCTCGTTCCATTTTGTTTCCTCTTGTGATAATGTTATTAATGGATGGTAGTGCATTGCTTATGACTTACTGAGTTATATACTCACTCGGTGTTTCCTTGTCACCTATTTTAGGTTTCTTGGACTCGTCTCTTTTTGCGTGATCGGGCCGTCACCGAAGTCATCACACCGGCTAGCAACTTTTGGTATCTTCTTTTTAGTCGGTCTAGGAGAACATTTCGGCATGTATAGGCTAATATGTTTTGTTGAAATTTGGTATGTAAACTTTTAGCCATGCGAAAATGGCATAAATGTTCGGTTGGATTTGGTTCTATAATGTTAGGTCGTAAGTCTTGGAAATTCGATTTTTATGCCATATGTCATGGTTGATTATTTTTGGTGTCAAAATTCATGATATGGCAATAGTGTAGTAGGGAGATGTTTGACAATGATTAGCCCTTGGCATGGCTAGTCATGATCATAATTTGTGATATGTATGATGAATTACTAGTTAGATCAAGAAGAAATCACGAAATAGGCATAGTTGCTTTAGTAACAGATGCTGGCAGCAGCAGTGATGTGAGATTGAAAAATCACTAAAAATAGTATGAGTGGAATTAATTAATGAATAAATTATGTAATCGAAGCTCGATGAGTATATTTTCATATAGAAGAAACGAAACGACCATATGAGCTGTATGTTAGGAGATAATTAAACTCTTGTGAAACAGGGCCAGAGCGATTTCTGGATTCCCTGTTCCGACTTTGGAAATTCATTATAAATTAACCAGAGATAATTAGAAGTCATGCCATATGTGCATAGATTCCCCTTCGAGTCTAGTTTCTACAGAAACAAACGACATCAGTAATGAAGCCCTGTACAGGGAGATATCCAAGTCGTAATGCGCAAAGGTCAGTGTAGTCGATCCCTGTAACATGGGAGACTTTGACTAATAAACTGTACTAATTGGCCCAACCAAAAATTCTAGAAAAAAATATGTAGATGGTCATATGAGTTTAGTTTCAGGAAAAATTTACGGAACTGGATTTCGAGTTTCAGAACTCAAGATATGATTTTTAAAGCGACTAGTATGCAGATTGGCAGCTTGTCTGGGAAATTTTTTTTAAGTGGTTTGAAGTCTGTTAACACCTCGTGTTCGACTCCGGGACGGCCTCGGGTTCGGGGTGTTACATTTGATTGGTATCAGAGCTATGGTTTAGTCGGTTCTAGGACTACCATAGCACGTATGAGTCTAGCTGTACATGCCTTAATGTTAATGTTTAAATGTGTGATGACTTCTGACGGTTAAAATTTTTGTTTTGATTAGTAAATGGATCCCGGTGTAGAGAGAACCTTGGCGGATAACGTTGAAAGTGTATCGGCTGCTCCTGCACAAGGACGCCGCCTGTTGAACCTCAGTCATCTGCGAATAATCAAGGTGAGGGGGCTAAACAAGCCTTCTTTACCATGATGAATGAGTGGGTCACGCAATATGCCCGAACCAATCCGGCTGTCCAACAATTCCCGAATTTGAATAATCCGCCCCAAGAGCTCGTAATGCCATCAGTTACTGATCCTGTGAGGCTGAGTAAGCCACCTGTAGACTTGATTAGGAAGCGCGGGGCTGAGGAGTTCAGGGCCATAGTTACTGATGATGCTGAAAGGGCCGAGTTCTGGCTTGATAACACCATTCGGGTGTTTGATGAACTGTCATGCACGCCCGATGAATGTCTAAAGTGTGCTATATCCTTGTTGCAGGACTCAGCCTACTATTGGTGGAGGACCCTGATTTCCATAGTCCCAAACGAATGAGTTACTTGGGACTTCTTTCAAACGAAATTTTGAAAGAAATATATTAGTCAACGGTTCATTGACCAAAAGCGTAAGGAATTCTTGGAACTCAAGCAAGGCCGTATGACAGTATCTGAATACGAACATGAATTCGTAAGACTCAGTAGGTATGCCCGGGAGTGTGTAGCTGATGAGGTTGCTATGTGCAAAAGATTCGAAGAAGGGTTGAATGAAGATTTAAAGCTACTAGTGGGTATTTTGGAGATAAAAGAATTCGTGACACTAGTCGAACGAGCCTGCAAGGCGGAAGAACTTGGAAAGGAGAAGAAGAAGGCTGAATTTGAAGCTAGAGACTATCGTAAAAGATCGACGGGTAAAGCTCCGTTCTCAGCTGTAAACAAGTTCAGGGAGGACACTAATAAGTCGAGGATGACTGCGGGAATTTCCATCAGAGCACGACCACCGACGGACTCCCGAGCTATTCGGTAGCTAGTGTGGGCAATAATCGTCAAGAGAAACCTGAATGTCCCCAATGCGGAGACGACACCTATGTGAATGTTGGGGTAAGTCTACTAACAGGGCCTATTACGGATGCGGTTCGAAGGACCACTTCATTAGAGATTGCACGGAGCTTGATGAGAAGAATAAGATTCAAGGTGCAAGACCTAGTGAAGTGACAACTAGAGGTAGACCACCGAGAATTTTAGGAGGTAGGGGTGGTAGTAGAGAGGGGCCTCTGATACGGCTGTTCGAGCCGAGAACCGTACTCCTGCTAGAGCATATGCCATTCGCGCACGAGAGGAGGCATCCTCCCCTGACGTCATCACTGGTACCTTCATTCTCTTTGATACTAATGTGATTGCATTGATTGACCCTGGCTCTACTCATTCATATGTATGTGAAACCTTAGCATCCAGTAAGACTCTACCTGTTGAGTCTACTGAGTTCGTAATTGAGTGTCAAACCCTTTGGGTCAATACGTACTTGTTGATAAAGTGTGTAAGAGATGCCCTCTAATAATCCGAGAATCCTGTTTTCCGGCCGATTTGATGCTTTTGCGTTTGACGAATTTGATGTTATTCTTGGTATGGATTGGTTGACCGTACATGATGCAGTGGTGAACTGCAAAAGAAAAACCATCGATTTGAGGTGCGCAAATAACGAGATAATCAAGTTGAGTCTACGGACTTAAGGGGGTTGCCACTGTAATATCCTCAATGTTGGCCCAGAAATATGTAAGAAAAGGGTGCGAAGCATACCTTGCGTATGTACTTGATGACAAGGAATTAGAAAAAAAACCCGAATCTGTACCGGTGGTTTGTGAATACCCGATGTTTTTCCTGAAGAATTACCGGGTTTACCACCTGTTCGGGAGGTAGAGTTTGGTATTGAGCTTGTACCTGGAACTACGCCAATTTCGATAGCTCCGTATCGTATGGCACCAACCAAGTTAAAGGAATTGAAAGCTCAATTGCAAGAGTTGACGGATAGAGGTTTCGCTCGACCAAGTTTCTCACCTTGGAGTGCACCAGTATTATTCGTAAAAAAGAAGGACGGAACCATGAGGTTGTGCATTGACTATCGTCAGCTGAATAAAGTGACAATAAAGAACAAATATCCGTTACCGCATATCGATGATTTGTTCGACCAACTGAAGGGAGCCTCAGTGTTCTCAAAAATAGATTTGAGATCGGCTATTATCAGTTGCGAATTCGAGATTCGGACATACCCAAAACTGCCTTCAGAACGAGATATGGTCACTACGAGTTCTTAGTGATGCCGTTTGGGCTCACTAATGCCCCTGTGGTATTTATGGATTTGATGAATCGGATCTTCAGACAGTATTTGGACCGGTTCGTAGTTGTGTTCATTGATGACATCTTGGTCTATTCAAGAGATAAGACCGAACATGCTGAGCACCTGAGATTAGTGTTGCAAATTTTGCGGATAAGCAGTTATATGCTAAGTTCAGTAAGTGTGAGTTCTGGTTAAGAGAGGTTAGCTTCTTGGGTCATGTGGTATCCGCATCGGGTATTCGAGTTGACCCGAGCAAAATTTCAGCCATACTTAACTGGAAGCCTCCAAGAATATTACCGAAGTTCGGAGCTTCTTGGGGCTCGCCGGTTATTACCGACATTTGTAAAAGGTTTCTCGATGATAGCCACACCAATGACGAAGCTACTTCAAAAGGATGCTAAGTTCGAATGGACGGAGAAATGTCAGAAAAGTTTCGATCAACTGAAAACTTATTTGACTGAAGCTCCAATTTTAGTGCAACCCGAATCAGGCAAAGAGTTTGTCATTTATAGTGACACATCCCTACTTGGGTTGGGTTGCGTATTGATGCAAGAAGGTCGAGTGGTGGCCTATGCGTCGAGACAATTAAAGCCACATGAGAAAAATTATCCGACCCATGATCTCGAACTAGCTGCCATCGTATTCGCTTTAAACATATGGCGACATTACTTATTTGGTGAAAAGTGCCATGTATTTTCGGATCACAAAAGTCTCAAATATTTGATGACTCAAAGAGACTTAAATCTGCGACAAAGACGTTGGCTTGAGTTGTTGAAAGATTACGAGCTTGTCATTGATTACCACCCGGGAAAGGCTAATGTGGTTGCGGACGCCTTAAGCCGGAAATCACTGTTTGCTTTACGAGCGATGAATGTGCACTTGTCTGTTCTACCCGACAATGTGTTAGTAGCTGAATTAAAGGCCAAACCATTATTGATTCGTCAAATTCGTGAAGCTCAGAAAGTCGACGATGAATTGGTTGCAAAACGGGCTGAATGTGTTCCGAATATGGAATCCGAATTTCAAATTGATGATGACGATTGTTTGAGGTTCAGAAGTCAGTTGTGTGTTCCAAGAAATTCAGAACTCATTTCGATGATTCTGAACGAATCCCATTGTAGCCGAATGTCAATTCACCCGTGGAGTACGAAAATGTACAACGACTTGAAACGTCAGTTTTGGTGGCATGGTATGAAACGAGACATCTCCGACTTTGTTTCGAGATGTTTAATATGTCAACAAGTGAAAGCGGAACATCAAGTGCCTTCAGGATTACTTCAGCCGATCATGATACCCGAGTGGAAATGGGATCGAGTCACAATGGACTCTGTGTCCGGACTGCCATTGTCAGCAAGTAAGAAGGATGCAATTTGGGTTGTTGTTGATAGACTGACTAAGTCGGCTCACTTTATCCCCGTGCGTACGGATTTTTCATTGGATAAACTAGCCGAATTGTATGTTTCTCAGATTGTGAGATTACACGGGGTGCCTATTTCTATCGTGTCGGATAGAGATCCAAGATTCACCTCACGATTTTGGAAGAAATTGCAAGAAGCTTTGGGTACCAAGCTGCATTTTAGCACCGCTTTTCATCCACAAACCGATGGTCAATCCGAGCGGATAATTCAGATACTTGAGGATATGTTGAGATGTTGCATCCTCGAGTTTAGTGGTTCATGGGAACGGTATTTACCTTTGATTGAATTCGCTTACAACAATAGTTTTCAATCAAGTATTAAGATGGCACCTTACGAGGCTTTGTACGGTCATAAATGCCGTACACCGTTGTTTTGGACCGAGCTCGGTGAAAGTAAAATTTTCGGAGTTGATTTGATTAAAGATGCCGAACAGAAAGTAAAGGTAATCCGTGAAAGTCTGAAAGCAGCCACAGATCGTCAGAAATCGTATGCGGATTTGAAACGAAAAGACATTGAATATCAGGTGGGAGATAAAGTGTTTCTTAAAGTTTTGCCTTGGAAAAAGTTACTCAGATTTGGCCGTAAGGGCAAGTTGAGTCCGAGATTCATTGGGCCGTACGAAATCTCCGAACAAGTTGGTCCAGTTGCGTATCGATTGATTTTGCCCACTGAACTTGAAAAGATCCACGACATCTTTCATGTTTCGATGCTTCGATGCTATAGATCTGATCCATCGCACATAATTAGCCCATCAGAGGTTGAAATTCAAGCCGATATGAGTTATGAAGAAGAACCGATGCGTATCCTAGCTCGTGAAGTGAAGGAGTTGCGAAACAAAAGGGTTCCGCTAGTAAAGGTGTTATGGCTCAAACACGGGATCGAGGAAGCTACTTGGGAAACCGAGAGCTCGATGAAAGAACGATACCCAAACTGATTTATCGGTAAGATTTTTGGGGACGAAAATTTCTTAAGTGGGGGAGAGTTGTGACAGCCCAAAATTGACCCTAGTCAGGAAGTGGTTTCGGGACCGCTAAACCGAGTCATAAAAATAATTAACCGTCATAATTGATGCTCATTATATGTACATGTGCATGTGTGAAAATTTCGTGTTTGAATTTTGTTTAATTGTAGGTGAATTTTAGTAAATAGGACTTATGTGAGAAAATTTTGAAATGTGATAGGTCAAAGCATAAGGATCTATTAGTGCATGAAATAAAAAGGGGGACTTGCATGTCAATTTCCCCCCTAATTAGTAGTGGCCGGCCATGACAAGCATGGTAGACCAAGTGTGATGGGCAAGAACATGTCATAAACATGTTGAGTTAGTGTTTCATGGGAAGTATGATAAAATAAGGAGCATGGGCATAAAATAATGAAAGGGAATATGATGAAAACAAAAAAAAAAGTGTGTGGTTGTTCCCCCCCATTTGGCCGAAACTAGAAAGAAAAAACAAAAAAAAAGTGTCCATCTTTCTTCATTTCCCTTGGCCGAATGTTCTAAGGAAGAAAGAAAAACAAGTTGTGTTCTTTGGTTCTTCTTGGCCGAATTGAAAAGAAAAAGAAGAAATTGAAGTTAAGGCATTTGGTCACCTTTAAGTTGATTAAGAAGCTCTTGAATATTCGGTGCCTAGGGGAAAAGTTTCTAAGAAGTTTGGCCATGCATGTAACTAGATTGAGGTATGTTTGATATTATTCTTTGAGATTCATGTATATTTTAAGTTGTAAGTTTGAAATCTACCTAGCCATGGTTCAAATTTTGTTAATTGATGGAGATGATATTCGGCCATGAATGTTACATTCTTGGTTGGTATTTTGATGTCTTTGGTGATGAGGTATGAATATGGTTGATTTTGAGTGTTTAATAAAAAGGATACATGAATTATTGTTAAATAATGGTCGAATGTAGCATGATTAAAGATGTGAATAAATTGAAGTTAAGGAGGTTGTCAATGAAAAATATGAGTTGGATGAGTTTTAAAGAATAAAAATTTAGGTGACTAGAGGTCAAGGACATTCGGTCAAAAGCTTGTGTGCTAGCAAAATCGGCCTAAATGTCGTTTTGATGTGTTGAATTGAGTAAGCTAGATGTTGGAACACATAAGGATTCGGCCTTCTAAAACAATAGAGATAAGTGTATGAAAGGCTAAGTTTAAGTAGTAAGGCCGAATAGGTTGTAGATAAGGCACTTGTGAGTTCTTGGCCAAGCAATTGACAAATTAAATTATAGTTCTTGTGACGTATAATGTCAAGTCTAACTTGGTATATTTGGCCACCTAATTAAGTACATCGGTGGTGTTGAATGTAATCTTACACATTCGGCCATATGGGGTAAAAATGGGTCGAGTGTTCATGAGATGAAATTAGGTGTTTAAATGATGTTATAGTTGACATTGTGCATATATACATGCATTCGGCCATCTAATTGAGTATGAAGGTGGTGTTAAATCTAATTGTGATGCCCATTCCGAAGTATATATATATACATATATATATACATAAGTATGCCCATTCGTGATGTTACCTTTAATTATGTGTATAATCGACTAAATGGGTAATTAGTGAGGATGGTTGTCGAATATACAGACATACATATGCATGTGTAATTGAATTATGAATGTTTAGCAAGATGGTTAAACTAGTTGATTTATTGATTAAGCTCAAGGAGTTAAAGGAGGAGAATCAAGCAAAGGCAAAGAAAAGATCATCGAGTAGCCGAGTTGGAACCGTCTTACCCAACACAAAGTAAGTCATTAAGCATATAGTTTGTATTAAGTTAAATGGTCATAACGTCTATGTAATGATGCTGAATGGAATGATAAATATATATATACATGTATGCATGTGGTGATGAAAGTGTTGAATGAAAAGAAAAGAGGTGAGATGTATTGAGTTGTTGATCTCGGCACTAAGTGTGCGGGTATAAACATTTATGATCATGAGATTGGGACTAAGTGTGCGGGTTTAAATTGTACAGCACTAAGTGTGCGAGTTTGATTATATAGCACTAAGTGTGCGAGTTGATTATATAGCACTGAGTGTGCGGACTTAATATATACTTTTGAATCACTATGGACACTAAGTGTGCGACATTATTGAGTTGATCACGGACAGCGGATCGGGTAAGTACCTTGAGTTCATGGCTAATAGGCGCTATGTTTATATTTGGAGTTGAGCTTGGTAAGTTTGAACCTATGTGACAATTATAATTGAAGTCACGTACATAAGATTTATCGTGGAATAGGTGAAAGGTCGTTTAGTTGTATGATTGTAACGAAAATACAATGATGTATGAAAATGCCTCAAATATCCTATTGATTAGTATATGGAATGTGAATGCATGACTTGGTATGAGATTGAACCGATATGTCTAAGGAACTATGGTATGGTTCGGTATGGATGGAGTAACTAGCCTCGTTCCATTTTGTTTCCTCTTGTGATAATGTTATTAATGGATGGTGGTGCATTGCTTATGACTTACTGAGTTATATACTCACTCGGTGTTTCCTTGTCACCTATTTTAGGTTTCTTGGACTCGTCTCTTTTTGCGTGATCGGGCCGTCATCGAAGTCATCACACCGGCTAGCAACTTTTGGTATCTTCTTTTTAGTCGGTCTAGGAGAACATTTCGGCATGTATAGGCTAATATGTTTTGTTGAAATTTGGTATGTAAACTTTTAGCCATGCGAAAATGGCATAAATGTTCGGTTGGATTTGGTTGTATAATGTTAGGTCGTAAGTCTTGGAAATTCGATTTTTATGCCATATGTCATGGTTGATTATTTTTGGTGTCAAAATTCATGATATGGCAATAGTGTAGTAGGGAGATGTTTGAAAATGATTAGCCCTTGGCATGGCTAGTCATGATCATAATTTGTGATATGTATGATGAATTACTAGTTAGATCAAGGAGAAATCACGAAATAGGCATAGTTGCTTTAGTAACAGATGCTGGCAGCAGCAGTGACGTGAGATTGAAAAATCACTAAAAATAGTAGGAGTGGAATTAATTAATGAATAAATTATGTAATCGAAGCTCGATGAGTCTATTTTCATATAGAAGAAACGAAACAACCATATGAGCTGTATGTTAGGAGATAATTAAACTCTTGTGAAACAGGGCCAGAGCGATTTCTGGATTCCCTGTTCAGACTTTGGAAATTCATTATAAATTAACCAGAGATAATTAGAAGTCATGCCATATGTGCATAGATTCCCCTTCGAGTCTAGTTTCTATAGAAAGAAACGACATCAGTAATGAAGCCCTGTACAGGGAGATATCCAAGTCGTAATGCACAAAGGTCAGTGTAGTCGATCCCTGTAACATGGGAGACTTTGACTAATAAACTGTACTAATTGGCCCAACCAAAAATTCTAGAAAAAAATATGTGGATGAGCATATGAGTCTAGTTTCAGGGAAAATTTACGGAACTGGATTTCGAGTTTCAGAACTCAAGATATGATTTTTAAAGTGACTAGTATGCAGATTGGCAGCTTGTCTGGGAAATTTTTTTTAAGTGGTTTGAAGTCTGTTAACACCTCGTGTTCGACTCCGGCGACGGCCTCGGGTTCGGGGTGTTACACCCAAATTCACATAATCACATATACACATAATTTCATGAGCTCATAATCACATAGTTCCTAGTGACATGTCACATTGTATCCTAAATTATTCCTAAGGTTTGAATAGGATTTTTCTTGATATCTAATATTCGTCGAACTCGTTCACAATGTCATGCTCATAGACTATAACATCTTTCATACACTTTTCATAATAATTAATCATAGAGACTCATACATTAATAAAATATTAAAACATGATATATCATTGCATTATTTACAGATGAACTTACCTCGGTACCAAATATGGACAATTAATTCGATTTAGTCTAAAATCTTGTTCTTTCCCCGGTCCAAGTCCAGACTCTATTTTTCTTGATCTATAATAGCTAATTCAGCTCATTTAATCATCACATTATTCAAATCAATCCAAAAACTATATTTTGGAAAAATTACAATTTTACCCCTAAACTTTTACATATTTGAAAATTTGTCCCTAGGATCGTAAGATGAAATGTGTTCATTTTATTTGTTACTCAAGCATAGCTGAACCTATGACATATTCATAGCAACCTGTATTTATCATTAAATCATACATCTTACCACTCATCCTTTTACAAAAAGGTCCCTTTTTAGGTGTTTTCATGAAAAAGCACTTAGTAAAAGATGTTTATCATACATCAAACTTTTATATTCCTCCATTAAACATAAAAATACATGCATGTCACATATGGGTCACTTTTTAAACATGAGCCCTAACTCAAAATAAGGCTGGAAATAGGTAGATCATGCTTCAAGGATCTCAAAAACATAAAGAACTTTAAAAACGGGGCTAGTGAGTACTTACAAATTGAGCTTGAAAGTTGAAGGAAAAACCCTAGCTATGGCTCTTCAAATTTTCAGCACACACATGAAGAAGATGAACACAATTTTGACTTATTTTTTCCTTTTTATTCTTTTATTAACCAAATGACAAAAAAGCCCTTAAGGCCTTTCTTTCAAAATTTTCCTATTCATGCCCATTTTTGTCCATAATTATAGAAATTGGGTAAATTACTATTTAAGGACCTCTAATTAATAGTCCATGGAAATTTCATGCCTAAAGCTTCTAGAACTCATATTTTGCAACTTTTGCAATTTAGTCCGAAATATCAAACTAGACACTTTATCAATAGAATTTCTTAATGAAACCTTCACACAAGCATGCAATCATGAGAATCATAAAATAATTATTTCTACTTTGGATTTATAGTCTCGAAACCACTATTCCGACTAGGCCCTAATTCTGAATGTTACACAAATATCATGACATTAGGTTATTGATATGTGATTACATGTAAGACCATGTCTGGGACATTGGCATCATTAATTGATTTCATATAAGTCCCTGTTTGGGACAGTGGCATTGATATGTGATAATATGTATGACCATGTCTGGGACATTGGCATCGTTAATCGATTTCAAATAAGACCCTGTTTGGGACAGTGGCATTGATATGTGATAATATGTATGACCATATTTGGGGTATGCCATTGTACGAGCTTTATGTGAATCCGAGTATCCTTAACGATGCTGAATGGTTCAACGGGCAAAGACAAGTCGAGAAAGAATGTATTAATGGGTTAAAACGACTCAGATACGTATAAGATTTATATGAATATTGAAAAGAGAAGTAATTAATGAATTTAATTGTGAAATTGAATATGCGTACCATGAGAAAGGTTTGTGATCATATATGTGCTTAACTATGCTTAACATATTTGAATTGATATGCAAATGTTCATATGATGGTTTTATTTGTATATGGCTTACTAAGCTTTTAAAGCTTACTTTGTGTGTTCTTTCTATGTTTTATAGACTTTTGAAACTAGCTCAAACATCGTGGATCATCGAGAACCATCATCACACTATCGACTACTTGTTGGTACTTTTGAAGCTTTGTATATATGGTATATGGCATGTATAGGCAAGAGTCATTTTGATATGTTTTGAGTTATGAAAAGTATCCATTAGATTTGGCATACAAATGATGTAAATGTTGGTGTGGATATAGCCATTTAAATTGGCTTGAATTATGGGTTTAACATGTGATACATGAGATGTATATAATGCCTTAAGTGTTGGCCTGTTTTGGAATGATATGTGGTTGCTATTTTGGTTAGTTGTAAATTGGAGTATTAAGATTGGAATGATGATATGTTGTGGCTTGATTATGTGATGTTGAAATGGTAAGTTTTGTGGCATGAAATAGGTGATAAGGTGATGATGAAATGCATTTAGAAGTTATGCAAGTTTAATGATTTTGGTATATTGTTTTGTTATGAATTTGGTTGAGAATTTAAGTAGTGAAATGGTTGATTATGAAATGGCATGAAATGTTTATGAATTCGCATGCTTTTGGCTGCCCATATTTGTGATGAAATGATACCATTTTGATGTTAGGTGAGCATGAGAAAAGGGTGGCAAATTGGCCTTGCAAATGACCTATTTTTTTCCACACGGGCACAGACAAGGGCGTGTGTCTCAGCCATGTGTGACACACTGTTATGTTACACGGCCGTGTGTCCCCCGAGGTACCCTTCGAATTAAAGTCATTATACCCTACAATTTTGACACAGCCTAGACATATGGGCGTGTCTACTAGCTGTGTGTGGCACACAGGCTGGCACATGGGTGTGTGGTCGGCCATGTGACCCAAGTCAATAACCCTCTTAGATTTCACAAGGCTTGCCACACAGGTGTGTCTTTGGCCATGTGGTACAGGTCAATATGTATGCCCTGTTTTCAGACGGCCTTTGACACAGGCGTGTCTGATAACCGTGTGAGGCACACAACTTGTTCACATTGGCGTGTGACCTTTTAAAGTTTGAAAATTTTATAAATTTCTCAAAGTTTGTGAATGTTATCGGTTTAGTCCCGAACCACTTCTAATCATGTTTTAAGGTCTCGTAGGACCTTAGAAGGGACAATATGATTGAGATGAATGTATTTTGATATTGAAATGCATAAATGTATGTGAATAATATGAATTGATCGGTAATGCCTCGTAACCCTATTTCAGCGATGGATACGAGTTAGATGTGTTACAAATAAACATATTAAAACCAAGTCAAATCTTACATATTGTCCCTTATATAAGCCCTCGAAGCCCTAAATATGTGTTAGAAACAAGTTGATACTAAATCAAAAATTCAATAAAATTTTCAAAAAACATTGAAAATTTTCAACACTGCAGAGGTCACACAGCCGTGTGGCAAGGCCGTGTGACTCACACGGTTAAGAGACACGTCCGTGTCTCAGGTTGTGTAGGCATTCAAAATAGGGACACACGATTGTTTCTTAGCCCGTGTCTGTACCTGTGTAACTCACTTACTTGGGTCACACGGCTAAGCCACACGCCCGTGTGCTAGGCCATATACCCTTCGAAGTAACCCCCGCATGCATGTGTTCTAGGTTGTGTAATAGCCTGACTTGTAACCCTTTGAAAGCTACAAGGGACACATGACTAAGAAACACGCCCGTTTCTTTACCTGTGTGGATGGAATAGGCCATTTTACAAGCCACTTTTCTCACCGAACTAGGCATGTACCTACAACCAAAAGTGCACATATATATACAAGCCATAACAAGGCACCAAAGTCATGCATATTCTAGCTTCATACATATGGTATATTCACATACAACCAATATGCCCATAGGCACCTCAAGTGACAAAATATAAACATATCTAAGTATGTAATCAATTTGGCCAAAATGATTAACTAACTTCCAACTAAGTCTGTATCAATACATACCATTGAATTTTCTTACCAAAACATACCAAATGGTTCCAAATATGCAATTCAATAAATAACATCAATAGTCATATAAGCCATTCAAACAAAGAACCAATTCTCAACAAGTCACAAGCCATATATCATTTCATCTTTCATCATTCAACCATATTAAGTCATTCATCAACCATTTTAAGGCTACTTATATACATACCAAAATAAACCATTTCACTAGCAAAAATGCCAAAACACAAGCCAAGAAAAATGGCCATTTTAACAACCAAAACACATGGCTAACATTAGCCAAAAAACTTATCGAAAAAGCCGATGGATAGTAAGATATATCCCCGACAAGCTTTCAACCAAACAAGCTTTTGATTCACTATAAAAAATAGAAAATAACACAGAGTAAATATTTAAGCTTAGTAAGTTTGTATAACATAGAATATAACTTACCACTTAGTCATATAATAGGTAATTAAACCAAACATATCCCAACACAATTTGGCCGAATGCCTAAGCACATATTCACCAACCATGTTAGCCGCGTAAACACATATATAAGCCAATAAATATGGATGAATGCACCAATTGATCAAGTTCCAAAAAAATGTATCAACCAATTCAAGTTTCCATATACCATGTAACAACATTTCCATGTACTTCATGTGTATAACTGTAATAGTTCCTATCGAACTCTTATTATTTCGTATCAGAACATTGCCCGTTGAACCATTTAGAATATCGTTGGATACCCGAGATAGCTCACCTATAGTATGCTAGCTCATATAACTATAATCCATCAATTCATGTACATGTAGGCTCATACGAGCTGTGAATCGGTATGCTCACTCGAGCTATAGATCGGTATGCTCTCATTAGTTATAAATCGATATACTCACATGAGCTAGTCAGAATGTAGCTACATGATGCTTCTCACACAAGCTATTGAGTATCCGCAACACTTGTGGGACCTCAGCCATTGGTAGGATGTTTAGGACCAGTACCCAAATCATGTAAAACCTAATCACATGTCATTTATATCCTACGAATTCCTAAGGTTTAAATGAGGCTCGGTAATCAACGTAGCTCATTGGATGTGCAATCGGTATATATATGACATTTCATAACACATGTATAATTTGATTTAAAACATATAAACATAATTTAATTACACAAACTTACCCCGACGAGTTTAAATAGATACGGAGGTGGTTAATTCGAGACTTTCTCTTCACATCGATCTAAATCCGTACGAAGTCTATCTTGATCTATACGGATAAATTTAACTCAATTCAATATATTTTTCATTCAATTTAAACCAAATCATATTTTGGAAAAATTAAATTTTGCCCCGATACTTTTAATTTTTTACAATTTAGTCCCTAACTCATATAAATAGAAATTTATGCAATTTCACCAGAACCCACTATGGCCGAATATTAACTAGGTTTCTAGCATGCCCTATATTTCATTTATTTCACAATTGCAATATGTAAAATTTTCTATTTTTTAATTTAGTCCCTATTTGACAATTTCACCTATAATTCCTTTACAAAAGTTGTTTATCTAACAGCAACCATCCATTTTATAACATCAAACTTCAAAACTCATGTACATGCATCAATGGTAAAACCCTAATATTTAAATAGTTTCACAAATTAGTCCCCAGGCTAGCTAGATTAAGCTACAACAATCCTGAAAACATAGAAATCAATAAAATTGGGACAAAAATCACTTACCTATTGACAAATTAGGTTTGGTCGAACCTTAGCTTATAAAATGGATATTTTTTTTTCTTTACATTCTGTTGAAAGTAAGGTTAGAGATGATAATCTATTATTTGTTTTTAATTTATTTTGTCATTATTTACCAAATTACATAATTAACCATAAAAATCATTATTAATTACACAAATGCCAAATCATGTACATCCACTATCAACTTAAATGGTCTAATTACCATATAAGGGCATCCACTTTAAATTTCTATAGCTATTTAATACCTTTAGCCATTAGAACTCTACTTTTGCACTTTACGCGATTTAGTCCTTTTTATCAAATCGAGCATGTAAACGGTAAAATTTCTTAACGAAATTTTTATATGGTATTACTATCATACTGTAGGCAATAAAATAATAATAAATTCTTTTTGACTTTGAATTGGTGGTCCCAAAACCATTGCTTCGATTTTACTAAAAACGAGCTGTTACAAATCTACTCAATCCATAGTATCGACATTTTTCGGCACCTTTTAGGTAATTTTCACAAAATTCATTAAAACATGAGAAATAATTGACAAAACTTCGAGGTAAGTTTAAAAACCTTCTAATAAAGCCAAAACAAGTTGAAAAAACACTTTGAAACCAAGTTTTTACTAAAAATCTCGAAATCCACCATTAATGGCTCAATTTTAGTTTTTATTTAAAACATGCAACTTGAGGGCTAATAATTAATTTTTAGAGTCAAAATAACATTAAAAACCAATGGATACATGAATGATTACCTTTTTTGAAAGAATGAATGAGTTTTGAAGAAAATCCGAAAAACCCACGTTTGAAGAAGATGAAATCTATAGAGTTTTAGGTGTTTTTCTTAGGGATTTATAATGCTAAATGACCTAAGAATGATAGGAAATCAATGTATGGTTTGGGAATAAAAAATTGAGTAAAAGATCAAGAGAATGGCAAGGGCGGTAGAAGAAAAAGGAGAGAAAGAAGCTATCGTGAAAACTGTGGGTAGGGTGATTGTAAGTTCAATTTTAAAAATCGATTAAATTGCCACATAAATGCTCACTGTTTTGATTTCATTACAAATAAGGCCTTCTCTAAAACTAAGGTTTTAGAACGCTTTTTCAAAAATTGATTTAACAACTAAGATGACATAGTGGAAAACATTATTGAGTACAAACCTTATGAAATACCAAGCTCATATAGGCCAAAGTTCCTAAACTCCTAGCCCTATTTTGGGTGTGACAAATTGATTCTGAATCTATTTTGATTTAATTCAATTTGTGCAATTTAATTCAATTTGCGCATTTATTATAATATCCATGAATTGGGTCTAATAGTTTCGAGTATATTTTTGATTCTAAGTGTGAAACCAGGAATTATAAGTTCTAGTAATTTTTAATTTAATATAAGAGGTTAAATTCATCTAAACTGATTAAAATAATCTAGAAAATTTTAAAAAATATATTTTCTAATTTTTAAAGATTTTAAATAATTATTAGTGAAAATAATCAATTTGGGTTGAAGAATAATTTTAAAATAATTTTTATTCGGGGTAAATTGAGTAAAATTTAAATATTAATTAAATAAGATTTAATTGTAAAACAAGGGGAACTTTAGAGTTTTTATATGGCAAATTAACCATAAAATTGTGAATTGTTTTGAGGGAAATAAGTAATGGTAAAGTAAAGGAAATGTGGGAGTGGTCATTAGGAAATTTTCCCAATTTTTAATGGGTGGTTTTAGTTTTAAAACTAATGTATCTAGCCCAATTTTCACATATTTTACATCAGATTAGAGAGCTTTAAAATTATTTTTCTTTGCATGATTTTAAAGATCTATCATCAGAGAATAGATCCAACCAATTTTCTTCTTAAAATACTCTCTCAATTCACCCCAAACTATTCTCAAAATTAACCAAAAATATTCTAAAATTTCTCAAGTTTCTAGAATCAAGATTTCAATCAACGAATTTAGAGCGAATCAAAGGTAATATTCAATCCTAAAATTGTCTTTATCATAAGTAGAAATATTTTTACATGATTTGAGAGTCAATTTAAGGATTTTTATCAATGTCATCTCCTTCTAAGAACACATGGTTCTTAATGGTGGATCTTGAATTTTGAGAAGAAATCCACAAATCAATGGATGTTCGAATTCAAAATTGGTCTATTAAAAGGTTTTTGATCTTATTTATCAGGATTAAACATGATTTGTGAGGTCATTAAGAAATTTGAATTTCATCATCTTCATGAATCGATTTTTGGAATTTGTGAAATTGATTTAAAGATGAAATTGATGCTTAGTATAAGTGTATTTGGTCTAGTATTGATGATTGAAAGTGTTTAGGAGGGCTGGAGAGATCGATTTTGTGAGGAATCGAGTTTTCGACTTGATATTACAAACTAGTAAAATATCTTTGTGAGAGGATTTTATTAGTATAGTTAATTCAAATTTGTGTTTATTGTAGCATTGGAAAGTTAGTATTCTCTACCTTATCACTATTAAAGCTCCAAATCTTGAAGAGGATCGAGCTAATTGGAATTGAAGCTTGGATTTGCTTGGTTGATCACTTGTTTGTGGTAGAATAAATTGTGTGGTAAGTGTTTCTAAGGGCGATTTGGTAAATTGACCCTCATTGATGATTTCAATTGATCTATTATGGTGAATGACTGATTTCTGCAAGATTGATATTATATGTACAAGAGTTGAATTTTATTAAGTAATGGTAAGTAAGCATTGTGAAATTTAATTAGGTTAACTATATTGATGATTAAAGCATGTTTATTGGAGTTTTTGATCATGATATATTGGTGTTACAGCTGGTAACTGAACATCAAAAATGGGAAATGAAATGCTTGATTTAATTGGATGTTAAATGACTATGTTACATGTTACAATAAGCATTTTGCCACATTAAATTTAGCAAAATAATGACTTATTTATATGCTATATTTGACTAAATATATTGACAACATGCATGGTGGATCCATTGGATATAGTTGGCATGCGATAGGATTTGTGGAGTACTCACATTTATTTGTGACATTGTAAGCATATGGCTTTAGGTGGACTGATTTGTTTGGAGTACATAAGGGAGTTTGAGCATGAGTCTCCACTTATTGGGTTATTTGAGGCGCTATAAGGGAGTGTTGCTTCGGCTTGCTCAACTTGATGGACTATATTTGATATTTGTGGGAGTCTGAAGATCTGTTTATCCAATGTATAATCACTAGATTAAGCCAAGAGAAGTGTATGCCAATATATTTATGTGTGATTATTGTTATATCATTCGATGTTTGTAAGCCACGAATAATTGATCTTGATATTGATAAAGCATGTGGAAATTAAATTGGCATGTTTCTTTATTATGGCTGATAATTGGTAATTAATTGGATGTGATTTAAGCATGATTTGGATGTTGATTTACTGGTCATTTTTATGAACATTCACTAAGCTTTTTATAGTTCATACCCTTATAATTCATGCAGATAATCGTCGGGCTTGAGAAGCGGAGGAGCTGAGTAAGAGAGTTCTAAGATATTTAAGCCTGGTAGAGACTTTATTTCACAATTTAGTGAATGTAATCAGGCATTTTGGAACTCTTGGAATTAGTTTAATTTTCGTTTGTAATTGGACATTGGACATGTTATTTTGGATGGTTTTATAATAATTTGAGGCATGTTTGAGTTTAATTATTAAATGATTTATAGTGTACTTTTGCTTGATAACACGATGATTGATAACACAATGTGTAAGGCATGAAATTTATCCTAACGATTGTTTAAATGAAGCTTCCATTAGTGGGTTACTAGCAACTAAGGTACGCCACTTGTTTGATTTATTCGGTGTTTGTCATGCATGAAATTGATTGCCTAATTCTATATAATTGAGGCTTAATTGATGCCAATAAATTCAATTGAAGGTGTATATATATATGTTAATTAATCGTAGTTAAATCGGGTTGTAAATGAGTTTTTTACAAAAATAAGTGCAATGGTTTTCACACGTGTGACTGTCCACACAGGTGTGTGAGGGATGCACACGGGTGTGTGGGTTACACGAGAGTGTGGAGACCAGAGCTATCATACATTGGCGTGTGAGGTTTCTACATGCGCGTGTGCGATTGGCTCAAAAGCTTTTCACAATGAGAATACGGCCGTTTAATGACACACGGTCTAGGTGACACAGCAGTGTGGGTTTTGGGGGTTGAATTTTTTTCCTTTTACAATGGTATTCTAATTTGTTTAAGTTACAACTTAGTCCTGAAAAATAATTAGTCTAATTAGAGCCTTAGATGATATGAAAACTTGGTAAAATTTTAGGATTAGTCTTGTAATGGGTAAAATTCGATAGGAACATGTAATATCCTGATTTTGGGCCTAGTCGGAATAGTGGTTTCATGACCACAAAATTCGAAATAGAAATAATTATTTTATGATTATTTTGAGGTCTATGATATGATTGCATGATTGTGTGAAAATTTCGTGAAGAAATTTTATGCATAAAGTGCTTAAATTGAAATTAGAACTAAATCGAATCATTGCAAAACTTCATTCTAGAAGTTTCTAGTATGAAATTGTTTTAAAATATTAATTAGGAGGTCTTAAATAGAAATTTACCAATTTCTAAGTCTATGGACAAAAATGGACATGATGATTTTTGAAAGTTAGTAGTAAGGGCATTTTGTCATTTGGGGTAAAAGAATTAAAATACAAAATTAAAAGCCAATTTGCTCATCTTCAACCCCATGGCCGAATGTAGCAAGGAGAAACCATGGATAGGGTTTTTCAAGCTTCCAAGCTCGATTGTAAGTCCGTTCTAGCCTCGTTTTATGATTTACGTTTTTGGAGTCCCGGTAGCTCGATTAACTATGCTAGCAAATTCAACCTAGGGTTCATATTTTGAAAAATACCCATAGGTGAAATTTGTGTATTTTGGTGTTTTATGATAGAATATGAGGTTTTAAATTATGTTAGACAACTTGCACTACTCGGTTATAAGCGAAAACGAGCAAAGGGCCTTAATAGTAAAAATACCTAATAGTCATAAGTACATGTTAGAGTGAGAATTTGATGTTACCATAGAAGGGAAAAATGATCAGCATGTCATAAAACATAAGAAAATAGGCTGAAGTTTAATTTACGAGCTTTGGGGCAAAAGTGTAAATATGTGAAAGTTTAGGGGCAAAACTGTAATTTTACCAAAATATGATTTGGGTCAATTTGAATAATGTGAGTCCTAATTAGACTATATTTTAAATGATAGAGCAAGGAAAACTAAAATTCGGGCTAAAATGGGGAAAATACCAAGTTGTGGACGAATGGTAAAAGTAGCCATTTTTGCATACGAGGTAAGTTCATGTGTAAATAATAAGTATAATGTTATTTTTAAGTTATTGATGTTAATTATATGATTGTTGATTGTTATCATGAAATATATGCTTTGTGGTTATTTTCGAATAAAATGCAAATTATGTGAATTATTGTTAAATATAAACTGCTTCCGGTATTGGTTTCGGTATTTTACGGAAGATGGCATGGAGATGTGTTCGAGGAAAAATCCCGTTTGAACATTAGGAATAGATTAGGATACAAGTGACATGTCACTAGGAATTTGGGCATCCGAACTCGTTGAGTTGAGTCCGAGTTCACTTATGGATGCAAATGTCCAAACTCGTTGAGTTGAGTCTGAGCTCGAGAGATGTAACTAGGCATCCGAGCTCGTTGAGTTGAGTCCGAGTTCACTTATTGTAACACCCCTATCCCGTAACCATCGCCGGAATAGGTAAGGGGCATTACCGGACTTGTAACTCATGTTAGAACAGTAAAATTTTGAACTTTTCTTGAAATAAAGATCATTCATTTAAATAAGTACTAAGCACAGTCAGGGATAAAATTTAAACTTCTCTAAGTAAACATTCAAAAGATACCATTTTCGCATGGCTTATATACATTAACCGAAATATTCTTCTGCCACTAGTCTATTCTATACATGCCATAAGATAATCCAAAACATAGCAGTACCAAGCAGTGGATAGTGATAGTGTGACAAGTTGCTGACGATTCCCGAGCAAAAGGCCAAATTCAACAATCTATAAAACAAAGAAACATAACAACAGAGTAAGCTTTTTATAACCAATTGTTTATTTGATTCGTATATATATCATTTCATCTCATATCTATAGTTACCCTCATCGGTCAAGTCAAAATGTATATCTCCCAATATCCTATAATATTCTCCATAACTGTATACCCACATATTCATATGGCATTTTCATATTTGCTTTCCACTTTACAATCATGATTTAATTCTGATGGGTCTAACATGTACAAGTATTTATCACATACCTGACCAACCAAATTAAAGTCGATCTTACCGAATTCTCATATAACCTCTTTCTAGTATACGCCCTTTTTGGCCGAATATACACAATTACGTAATACACAATAAGCAGATAAATTCTCACTTGATAGTGATCTCTTATAAACATAGGTACATTACATATTTCACCTAACTTTTCACATTGACCAAATGTGCAATAATCATAGAAACAGTCTTATTTTTTACTCACATATGCATCAACATAACAACCTTGTGATTTAATTTCAAATCAATCTTAAATATAAGCTCAGAATACATACTGTCCAACTTAACGCATTGAACGATTTATTAACAATTGTTACTTGAAGTCATATAATCTTACGCTTACTCGAATCATCAGCGAGACCTTAGCTAGGATAATCCCCACACGTAGTCATCGGTCTACCAGGAATATATTCCAAGTTTCATGTACATTTAATCCCATGTTACAACATTCACATTGACTATCATATTGTAATTCATTTGCCTCATCAATATCTACTAATACACACCTTTCACAATTTGTTATTCGGCCACAATATATATACACATCTCATACATATTTCACATTAACCATTTGGCTTACCACATATGCATGGCTCATACATATTTCACATTAGCCTTTCGGCTTTACCACATATATATATCTCATACATATTTTACATTAGCCATTCGGCTTTACCACATATATATATCTTGTACATCAATTTCATCATAACAAAATTGACTAGGTATACTAGTCATTTACGGCTTATAGCCTCACTTTAATACGGATCCGATACTTTGATTAAAATTTTAATGATAGTTTATAAGCAACTCAAACAGTTTTATCAATGTTTACTACTTAATCACAAATTCACTACAAGCTATTTTTCCCGAGCAACAGTCACTAAATCATTTATAATTGGAGCTACGAAACTCCAAATCAAGTGCCATTAATTTTTCACCGAAAATAGACTCATATATATTTTATCCATAAAATTTTCAGAATTTTTTGTTTGGTAAAATCAATACCATATTTTTCTTAAAGTTTTCCCTTGTTTCACTGTCTGACTAGTCTGACCATTCTTCACTACGAATCAAAAATTCTCATTTTACAGAATTCAAAAATATATTCTTGTTTATTTCAATTTGAAACTAGACTCATTAAGGATTCTAAGCATATAAACTTCATCTTATAACCATTTTGTACAATTTATAATGAATTTATAAAAAACAGAACAGGGGACCTAGAAGTCATTTTGACCCTGTCTCACATCACTTCAAATATCTTACTATAGAAATTCTTTTGCTTACACGGTTTCTTTTACAGAGAAACTAGATTCATGAAAGATTTAATTACATAATTTAATTTCAACTTCTAACGTCATCTCCTAAAATTTATGGTGATTTTCCAAAATCACGTTTACTGTCGCTGTCCCAAGCAGATTTATTACCAATTCACTCTTTCACACATACCTTGCATGCATGTTATTTAAACATGCATATCACAAATCAATCATCACATACCTATAATTTCACTTAATCATAAACTTTGTTTCATCATTTTTAAACACAAACATTACTCAATATTATCCAAATTCACTCATTCGGCCATAATACACACAACATGTTAACCAATTTTCCCACTTAGCATCTAATACACATGCATGCTCACAAATACACATCATCGAGTTCTCACTAAAGACATTGGCATTTCTATACACATAAATCATGCATCATAATTTAAATATTTTGTATTAAAAATTTGATATCAATGTCGCCGATTTTCATTTAATTTACCATACAAGATCATGCAACATGATAGCTAAATTTTAAGTACATAGTCTTGTCCTGTTTGAAACGGTACAACGACTCTAGTGTATAATCGGTGTTGAATATCAGACACATTTAACCTACCTAAACAAAACACTCCAGCTTGCATTTTGAACATGTTAAATTCTGCATGCATTCGGACACTTAAAAAATTCAGCATACATTCGAACATTAAAATTTCACTAGCTGACAGCAAATAATTTTCAGACAATTCAGTTCCCTACATCCTTTCAACAAATGCTTATTTCCTTAGCTTCAACAATAATAATTGGACATTACTAAAACTGAAATTTGAAAATGTAAATCCCAAATTAAACTGTTTTAACCTCCAAAAGTTAATAACTCTTCAAACATAAACCGAACAGTAATGCATGTTAATTTCAACCATCTTATATTTTGCTTATTACCACAAAAAGGACATTGATTAACCAACATTTTACCTTAATTAGAGCAGCAGCAGATCAATTACACCAGGATTTATGCACGATAACTACAGCAATTACATGTTAAAACTATCAGCTTCAACAGCAGTTTAACACCAACTTATACATTTATTATCACTCTTCTTTACTTCTACACCAGTATTTGTAACAACTAACATTTATTAACTATTAATTGCTTAACATCTTGATCTGCGTTTTACTCTTGAGCAGTTTTTCCCTTCTGCTGCACCTTCAGCAAGTTCTAAGAACCAGCTCCTAAGTGAGCTCAAAAATTAAACATGCAGCAGCCCTCTTCTTCCCTCTCTATTCGAACAGCCCCTTAATCTAGCAATCTCCTTAGCCGAAAATTTTAACAACCCAAGGAAATTTCTTCTCCCCCCTTTCCTAGCTACGACAATGGAGGAATAAACCAACTTTGGTTTCTCCTCCCACTAACACATTATTTTTATTACCAATACTCTTTTATTCATCATTAATTCATTTAATACATTTTTTTATTACATATTTCTCACCACTAATAATATAATAATTTAAACCATGCATATAATGTCCATACTTATGAGCTTGGCCGGCCACTAGCATTAAAAGTGGCAAATTGGCATGCAAACCTACTTATTTGCATCATTCAATAATTAATCACTTAAAATAAGCCACACATATATTCAAAGCTTCTCACATAAGTCCTTTTTATTTAGAAACACATTCAATTTGACAAAAATCAAAGCATTCAAATTTGACACATGCATGATCACATATTTTAGACATAAAATATTATATTCAATTATTTCTGCGACTCGATTTAGCGGTCCTGAAACCACTTCCCGACTAGGGTCAGAATAGGGCTGTTACACTTATGGGCGGGTTACATGGTAGCTTGGCTACATATGTGGCACTTATGTGCAAACATTCCATGTATCCGAATTATATTCCGATATGTTCAACGGGTAAAATTCTACTCAAATGGAAGAATACTCGAGATGAAAGGGACGTATTGGTAAGTGTTGTGAAATGAATACTTTGAACAGGTATGTACTTAACCCTCGGGTTGAAAACTCGATATAACAACAATATGGTAAGATGATAAATGAAAATGTGATATGAATGTCTCAGTGATGATTATGCAAATGATGTTTTATGTTTGCTTATATAGTTGTGTTACTTGCTATTTGCATGTGAGCTTACTAAGCATTTATGCTTACTTCCTCCTTTTCATTCCTTGTAGTGTTGACAAGCCAGCTCGGAAATCAGGAACGGTCGGAGGCATGCTCACACTATATTCGTATACCATCTTGGCATAATGGCTTGCATATTTTGAGTATGGCATGTATAGCATTATAATCATTTTGTATATATGGTCTTATGATATGGCTATTGAGTGGTATGGAAATGCTTGGTAATGATTAGCCATTGGAATGGCTAATCATGATCATATTTGGTGTTATGTATGCTAAATTGCTAGCTAATTCATGGAAACCATGAAATAGGTAAAATTTACCATAAAATAGATTCAGACAGCAGCAGTGACGTGAGTTTGAAAATCATTAAAAATACCAGAGATACAATTAGATGGTGAATAAAATATTTAATTGAATAATTATGAGTCTATTTTTATATGGATGGAACAAAACAGGTATATGAGTTATATTTTATGAGATGTTTAAATTTTTGTTAAACAGGGCCAGAGCGATTTCTAGATCCCCTATTATGACTTTGAAAATTCACCATAAATTGTTCAAACATAATTAGAAGTCATGATTTATATGTAAAGATTCCTTATTGAGTCTAGTTTTATTAGAAACAAACGGCATAGTCATTGAAACTCTGTACAGGGAGATATCTGATTCGTAATACACAGAGGTCAGAGAGTTGAACCCTGAAACAATGGAGAATTTAACTAATAAACTGTACTAATTTGCTTGCCCAAAAATTCCAAAAAAATATTTAGTAAATAGATATATGAGTCTGGTTTTAGGGAAACTTTTTAGAATTGGATTTAGAGTTTTGAAACTCGAGATATGAATTTTTAAGCGACTGTGATGCAGATTGCTAGCTTGACTGAAAATTTTAAAAATAAATTGTTTGAGCTGTTTAAGTAATGAATTAAGTCTGTTAACACCTCGTGTTCGACTCCGGCGACGGTCTCGGGTACGGGGCGTTACAGAACACACTTAATTTATAATTTAGAGTAGCTCCTGATAGTTTGTATTGTTACAATTTAGTCCTAGTAATAAAACTTGAATTGGACATAGTAAATGAACTCAAATTAAGCTGAAATTTTTAGGCTTGCATAATTTGATTAAAAGAAGGTCAGTAAATGCTTAGATCTAAAATTGAGTTAGTTTTACTATCGGTGGTAAAATGAAAAAAATGCCCTTAGGTTAAATTACCTAGGAAAAGTTAAAATTGGCTTATAGTTTACTTTTGCATTAAAAATAACTAATAATTAGATAAGATTGAGGTGTTATAGGGTTGGGGTGTGTCTTTGGTGGTCATTAGCCGGAGAGCCACTTAGGTGGCTAATGTAATGCTTTGAATTCAGGTTCGTCCGTCCCAACGAGTTTGGGATGTCACATTCATGGTGTGATTTACCTAAATCCTGAGTTAGCCACTGACCATGCATATGCAACTTATGTGCTTTGATATAAGTGGAGGCTTATGCTCTAAAGATGATTGAGCTACAGCCGGTATGTTGCATACATAATGTAATAGCCCGTTTTTAGTCAACTCAGAACAGTAGTTTTGGACCACAAATTTGAGGTGAAATATTTATTTTATTATTATTTTGAGGTCTATAGCATGATAGTATAATTGTATGAAAATTTCACTAAGAAATTTTATCGTTGAATGTTCAATTCAATAAAAAGGAGTAATTCGCGTAAAGTGTAAAAGTTGAGTTCCATTAGCTAAAGGTGTCTAATAGCTATGGAACCTTAAATTGGAGGTCCTTAAGTATAATTAGACCACTTTTGTGGTTATTGGATATTCATTGCAAGGTTTTTTTGAAATTTGAATGTTTTTAAAGGTTAAAAACGTAAACAAGTAATTAAGTTTAAATTAAATAAAACTAAACAATTCTTCATCTTCATCCATCATCCACCATCGAAATTAAAGAAAAAAAGACACCATTTTAGGGATTGAGCATTCAGCAAGCTTTTCTTAGCATGTAAGTAATTTTTTACTCGTTTTTAATGATTTTATGTTTTTTGAGTCGTTGTAGCTAAATCTAGCTAGCCCACTGTTAAAGGTTTAGGGTTTTACCATTGAATATGTGTGTATTTTGATGTTTGATGATAGAAAATAAATGTTGTTGTTTATAAG